>NW_006415394.1:0-1482 GCF_000296735.1 Chrysochloris asiatica | reverse complement strand
AGGTAAAGGCCTTGAGTAACCTAAAGGCATAATAGAAATGTTTTCAGTTAGAGAGAAGGATGATGCAGTAGAAGAGGGACACACAGAGTTTTATAGGGCTTAGATGCCAGGGATATGAAGGGTGACCTGTGAAAATTTAGAGGAACAGGGCTAAAGATCAAGACTGGGATGAATCCTGATGGTAACAAGGGAACACATTTCTTAACAATTCCTGAACAAATTTTTGAACAAATGCTAGCAAGAATGGATAACTTTTCTTTTTAAGTTAACATTTTAGTAAAGGTAATCTCTAATTAACACCTAACTTTAGCACAGAAGTAGATATCATTTAAACCTGTGAAAACTTTACCAAGAAAGCATGCCACCAACAGCATGTTCTAAACGCTTCTACTAATAGATTAGCACATTTCTTAATTGTCTGATTGGATTTTTTAATAACCTGGCAGCTCATATTTTATAATCTTACAATGTTAAATTAGACCTGGTGTGGCACTAAATGATAACGCACTGCTGCAAGATCGGTTTAAACCGCAAGGTCGGTGGTTCAAACTCACCAGCTGCTTCTCGGAAACCCTATACAGGGTGGCGATGTGTTGGAATTGATTTGACAACACTTAACAACAACTACGTTAAATACACGTTAATATATTTAATGTCATATATTATATTTGGTATCTCGAGTATTTTATTTTCAAACATTAGAAGATAGAACAAACACAGGTATCTCCTATTCACATGAGTCAAAAGGAGTCCCACAAACTCAAAGGAAAAAAACTCCCTTCTGCCATGTAACTGCTGACTGAAGTCAAGTGTGTAAGTGTGTGTATGTGTTGATGCTGGAGGAAGGAAGAGGAAATAAACACTATGTATTCCCAGTGTAATATGCCTATAATATCCTATAATTTTATATTAATAATATAAAATAGCACCACTGTTATTATTTTATATAATGTTTAATTATATCATTTTTTTATAAGTGCCATCAAGTTGGTCCCGACTCATAGTGACCCTGTATAGGTTTTCTGAGGAACAAATGGTGAATTTGAACCACCGACTCTGCATTTCAAACCAACCTTGTAGTCGAGTGCATTATTCACAGCACCACACTGGGACTGCAATTATATCATGGTTACTGTTCCTTATTGTGTCTTATACTGTCCTTTTGGAATTATTTTCATTCTTCATAAATACATGACTTATAAATACTAATGCAAGAAAAAGATGAGGCTTTCTGCTCCCATAAAGATTTACAGCCTTGGAAACCCTATACAAGGTCGCTATGAGTCGGAATTGACCCCATGGCACATAACACTACCAGATACATACTGAAATGAACAAATCATATGTGTACTGTGTGATGAATTTTTGAAAATGAGTATACATTTTGCCACCCAAGAATGGAAATATGGATATTAGACTTCCGGAAAAAGATGGCGGATCGGGTGGAAGTGTAGTGATGAGCTCTGCTGAGAACAACACAGA
>NW_006415393.1:3603-4827 GCF_000296735.1 Chrysochloris asiatica | reverse complement strand
TGTTGGAGAAGAATATTAAAAGTACCTTGGACTGCCAGAAAAACAAACAAATCTGTGTTGAAAGAAGTACAGCCAAACTCCTTAGAATCCAGGATGGCAATACTTTGTCTCTCATACTTCAGATAAGATGTAAGGAGGAACCAGTCCCTGGAGAATTATATCATGCTTGTATAATGGATGTTCAGCAAAATAGAGGAAAATGCCCAACAAGATGAACTGATACAGTAGCAGCAGCAATAGACTCACACATAACAATTGTGAGGATGGTACACAATCAGGAGTGTTTCATTCTGTTATGCATAGGGTAGCTGTGAGTCAAAACTGACTAAATGTCACCTAACAACATTAATTCACTTTGAAATGTGCTGATACTGATAAAATTCATTGAATAACTGAATTTGAGGAAAATAAACCTGCAGGAACAAAATTGAAGTATTATTTTAAATATGCCTGTATTGGGGCCCCTTGTGGAGCAGTGATTGAGTGCTTGACTGCTGAACACAAAGTTGGTGATTCAAACCTACCAGTCACTAGCTGGTCTGTTGGAGAAAGATGTGGCAGTTTGCTTCTGTAAAGATTGCTGCAGTTTTTGTTAGTTATTATGAAGTCCTTTGCCACTCACAGTGACCCTATGCACAATGGAAAAAACACAGCCTGGTTCTACGCCATCCCCAGAATTGCTGTTATGTTTAAGTCAATTGTTACTCCCACTTTTTCAATCCATTTTTTTCTGGGTCTTCTACTTTTTTGCTGACCCTCCACTTTATCAAGCAGGATGTCCTTCTTGATCATGCAAGATTCCAAGCTTATAACATTGGAAACACCCTGCAGCCGTTCTACAATGCCCAATAAGGTCACTAGGAGTCAGACTCCACTCCCGGGCAACAAATTTGTGTGTCCTTGTTTTAGTATATATACAAGAGAGATTCATTGTTAATCTATTAAAGATTAATATATGAATCAACTGAATTGAAAATCTTCTCACATTCAGAGCATATCTTAGTCCTGAACAACACAGCTTGGATTAGTAAATAGAATTTCATCTCTGTTGTCCAAGTCTCCTAACACTATTTCTTTTTTTCTTTATTATTTTTTTTTAATTATGATTTGTTTCAGTGCTGTTACAAGTATGCAAGTAAAGTGTTCTTTTGCTGTTATTGTCAGGCTCCATTGAAAGTTCAGATTCATAGTGGCCTTATGCACAGCAGAATCAACATTGCCAAT
>NW_006415393.1:0-618 GCF_000296735.1 Chrysochloris asiatica | reverse complement strand
CATCGTTATTTCGAAAATGAAGAATCTAAGTTTTGGCAGGAGTGAAAATATGTCCAGTGTAATGCTACATTGAGTGCCAGAATCTGTGTCTTATTTCAAAACCCATGATTTCAGTTGGGAACTGACTTGATAGCACTTAACAACAACAAGTTGGCATTATGACATTGGTTTGCTTGTATCAAAATAAGAAGTTTATTTAGCATTTCTAGCTCAGGATGTGGATACAAACACAAACTTTGCATATAAAGAGATATAACTTTTAAGAGCACCATATAGTAACTTATCCACCCTTTTTAGCTTTTGTTCTAACAAATTGGTACTGCATTTTGGTGAAGTAGATCCACCTCTTCCTGTAAGAGCAACAGGAAAACAAACTTCCCCTTTCCAGGAGTGGCCTCAAGAAGCAGCCAAATATCTTTGACAATTATTCTCAGGAAAAAAAAAATCTGAATATCAATTATGGAAAAATCAGGGTATTGTTTTAGATAAAAATGATCTGTTATTCTAATAGATAACACTAAACTGTGTCAGTCAGCTTGTTAACTTATTTATATAATTCATAAATCTGTATTCTGACTAGAATCCTGAAAGGTTCATAATGTTATGACCATTAAAATT
>NW_006415392.1:3841-4849 GCF_000296735.1 Chrysochloris asiatica | reverse complement strand
TAATGACTCAATGGCACCTAACAACAACAATAACAACCTCAGTATGATATTGAGAGTCACTTTTGTAACCTACGTTAAGAGTTTAACAACAACGTTCATTAGATCATTACACTTTATGAGTCACCTAATATTATCTCATCCACAGCACTTAACAACAACAACTAACATCTCCAGTAATTCCTACATGGCATAAGCAGTTAAGCACTCATCTATTAACCTATCAAAAGGCTGAGGGCTCAAATTCATTCAGTGGTACCTTGGAAGAGAGGTTTAGCAATCTACTTCTAACAGCTAACAGCAATTGAAAAATCTATGGAGTACAGTTCTACTCTGAAATACATGGGATCCTCATGAGTTGGAATTAACTCTATGGCAAGTGGTTTGTATTTTGGTTTCCTATTATCCCCATTTTATCATGTGTGGCAAGTTTATATCAAAGAGTTAAAGAGGTGAAGGGTAAGGGTTCGAGTGTTAGGTAAACTCATTCAGGTTGCACAAAACTATAGACAGGTGACCTCAGATACGTAGAAGAAATCAACCCCACATAGTAGAGCAGGACCCCACAGGAACTGGCATGTCTCACCAGACACATCAGCAATTTCAGTAGCGAACCCCTCTCTTGACTCAACTTCTCTAGTTTTCAGGTCCATAGAATTTCTGCATCATCTGCAAGGCTCTCTAGTCCTTCTACACAAATGTATCTATCAGCCATTCCTCTCTGAAGCTTTTCCATCTCATAAAACACTAAACCTGGCAATGAAGTAGAGATCTTCATTCATCTTGATTTCTACAAACATCTCACAGCTTTCAACTTCTTCATTGTTCTGTCTCTAGGAACACGAATACACACCCCTCCCTTTGTGGCCCAAACTACCAGCTATTCAAATTAGACAAAATATTTTGCCAGTTTCCAATTAAAACCCCCTTCCTTCTTATCTGTTTTAAGAGTTGTTGTTGTTACGTGCAATCAAGTTGGTTCCGTCTCATAGCAACCCTGTATAGGGTTTC
>NW_006415392.1:1978-2421 GCF_000296735.1 Chrysochloris asiatica | reverse complement strand
GGGGGGCTCCCTCTTGAAGGCTTGTAGGCTGGTCACTTCTTGCCTTTATAGGGCCATTTTGGGTCTGGGCAATTTCCAGTCTTCAGCTTCTAACTGACTAGAATACCTTGAGGGGAGCTGGAAATTGCCTAGTTCCAGGTGGGACAGGGGTAGGCAGAACCTCCACTGAAAGATTTTCAATCTATTGGGACCAGGCTGCCGAAAGGAAATGGGGATAAGATTCTTGTGTTACAACAGTGAATACCTGCCATTAGGACTAACTGTGAGGGTTGCAAATGTAGAGGCAGATTTTTTTTTTGCAAAGGAGGAGATTAATTGATTTTGCAGCGCAGGAGCAGAGGTCCCTGGGACCACCAAGCGAGAAGAGCAGAAAGTGTGACCCTACCTAGAGAGGCAGTGAAGCCAGATATGGAGACTGATGTTGGCATGGACAGATGGAGTGG
>NW_006415392.1:830-1609 GCF_000296735.1 Chrysochloris asiatica | reverse complement strand
CCAGAAATATCACCATAGAAAGCTTGTAAGTCCACCTCCTGCCTATGGCTGATTGGAATACCTAAAATGGGGCTACAATGTGCCCAGTGAAGGAGGCTTCCTGCAGAGTCTCTGTATTATACAAGACCATAGGTGGATTCCTTAACAGCATCCAGAATTTTCTGATGGGAAATTTCCACTTGAAAGGACAAGCAAACCAGCCTGGAGTATCCAGAAGAACAGAAGATACTTCCTGAAAGAAAGACTGACAGGAAAAATACAAAACAAAACATGGAGATCGACTGATTACTACAAGAACAAACAAGTGGCTTGCCCAGGAGACATCAAGGCAAGTGGTCAGGTCCCCTCAGGGCAAACCTCCTTGAAGACTAAGACCCAATGGGAATACACACTCTGATTGGTGACCGAGTTCATCACCGATAAGGGGAAGTGAGGGGAAAGCAGCAATGAAGCTGTGAGCTAAGCCCTACAACATTCAATAAATTCCTGTGAACCCGGCTGGAGACCTGGCTGGCCAGCAGTGGGGCAAGACCTGGGAACTCTTGGGTCCAGAGTCAGTGACATAGCCACAGAGGACTAGAGTGGAGAGTGAAGTGTCCAGCTAATAAGAAGAGAGGGCACGTGCATAAATACACACACACTTGCAGATAATACCCACCTGACCTGGCTGATCATAGCTCAACCAGAAGAAGAAAGAAGAGGGGAAAAAAAGAGTAATCTGATACAATTTGATGAACTTGACCTACACCTATGGATGCAGTAGCTCAAAAGAGGGAACA
>NW_006415392.1:0-516 GCF_000296735.1 Chrysochloris asiatica | reverse complement strand
TAGACATTTTATAGCAAAGGGAGGGGAGGGATTAACTTTGCAGTCTAGAGGCGGAGGTCTCTGGGACCATCAAGGGAGTAGAGCGGAGAGCGGAACCCTACCCAGAGAAGCAGTGATGCCAGAGAGGACGCAGAGAGATGGAGCAGAGGGAGAGGGCCTGTGGGCTGATGACCAGATGGGGGTGGGGGGCAGGGAGAGGTTTGTGAGGTATACCCTGTGGTTGGTGGATGATGCATGGTGGGGATTGTAACCATGGCAAGGAAACGATATACGATGAGATCAATGTGAAGCTAATGTTCTCCCATGTAAACGATCACATAACTAAAAAAAATTATCACAACCTACTGGAAGGAAGTGAGAAACAATTAATTACTTTTGCAGAATGATAACCAAGATGTTTTTTCCAACATTTACAAAATTTCTGAGGATTTCAAAATATTTAAATTCTATATAAGTAAGTACAAGATAAGAAAAGAAGAATACAATAGTATATTCCAAAGTAAAATGAAGTTTCTA
>NW_006415391.1:3994-4830 GCF_000296735.1 Chrysochloris asiatica | reverse complement strand
AGTTACTCACTATTGAATCAAAAGAATCCTATCCTCATCTCCTTTCACCAAACTCATCTAGATAAGATGAAAATTATTCAGTGGGGATTCTACCTTCCTGCCCTCACTCTGAAACTAAACTCCCTCTTGAAAATTTGTAAGCCAGTCACTTTGTGCCTTTTTAGCCCCCTCCCCCCATATTAGGTAGCCAGTGTCTAAGTTGCCTATCCCTATCAACCCTGAATACTGAGGGGATAGGCTTCATCCTTGATTGAAGATTCCTTCCTTCTCTGTTGGTATTTTGAGCTACTATATCCATAAGAAAGGAGTGTAGTGGTTATGAGTCAGGCTGCTAATCTCAAGATCAGCAGTTCAAAACTACCATTGGTTCCATAGTAGAAAGATGAGGCTACCTGCTCCTGTAAAGGTTTATAGCCTCAGAAACCTTATGCAGGGTCGCTATGAGTCATAACCGACTCCATGACACATAACCACCACCATCACCACCACATCCATAAGTAAAGGTCAGATTCATCAAATTGTAGCAATTTACATTTGCTTCCTGTATCAAATTTCTTTGTCTTCTAGTTGAGTTCTGATCATCAAGCCATCCAAACTAGGTCAAATGGGTACTATCTGCAAGTTTGGGTGTTCTCGTGTGCCTCCCCCAACTCCCTGTCTGTTAGATATTTCACTCTCAGCTCTAGCCCCGAGTGGCTAGGTCAGTGTCTGTGGGATCAGGAATTCACAAGTCTCCCCAGACTGGACCAACCAACCCTTCCTCTTCTCTCCCTCGTCTCTCTCTCCTTTCAAGGTCGACAGGAGTCAGCCCATATCTTCATTACTGCCTTTCCCCC
>NW_006415391.1:2434-3649 GCF_000296735.1 Chrysochloris asiatica | reverse complement strand
GGGTCTGCCTCCCTTATCTCTACCTTCAGACCCTTTCCTCTCAGACTGGAATTTTCCCAGTTCCCAGTTCCCAGCTCCTGGAGGAGCGAGAGCTGGGAACTGGTCTCATTTCGCACCTCTGTTTTTAGTAATGAGACCCTGCCTTCTGCTGTCTGGAGTCCCCCCAGTCTTGAAACTCTTTCCAGGGAATCCAGCTCGAGGTTTCTGCCAGGGAGGGGCAGGGTAATTGACCCAGGATCCAGAGGGAAGAAGGACTGGGAGACTTTCAAGCACCCCATGGTCCTTATTTCAGCCACTCCCTTCACCCCCCTAAATTCTGGAGGTGCCTGTGGTGGCCTGTTCCTCAGCCTCTTAAGAATGGCTCTTGGTTTTCTGTGTTGGCCTCCTGTTATTGTTGTTGTTTAGCATCGTCAAGTCAGTTTGGACCCATATTGACCCTACATAGGGTTTCCGAGGAGTGACTAGTGAGCTTGAACCACCGAGCTTGCGGTTCAAATGACTTTGCAGTCCAGCGCATTAATTCACAGTGCCACACCAGACTGCAGCTTTTGAGCCCCTGAAAGCATTTCCGCTTGTTGATCTGCTTTCTAGCCTTCTGAAAGCGATTGCTATCATTTGCTCCCACTCTCTCGGTTGGGGGACTTTATGTGCTCAAAATAATATCCTTTGCGTGACGTGTTATTGCAGTTTTGGAGGGAGTGAAATGAGATGCAGTGTTTAACATTGCCATCTTTACCCAGTAGACCGTAATCTGTAATTATTTTGTTTGCGTCTTTGTTTTCTGGCATTTGTACAAGAACATCAGATAGCAATGTTGCCTGATTTGTCCCGCTGCCCAATAGTTGTCCCGTAAACATTGTGTGAATGAATGAGAAAATGAACATCTGTCTGAAGTGCAGAGAAGTCAAGGCTAGAGTTCACTATTTGGAAATCAGATGCTTATACATGTAATTAAACCATTGTTGTTGGTGGGTGATAGAGATACGATTCTTACTCAGAGTGACCCTGTGTGACACAGTAGAACTGCCCCGTAGGTTTTCTAGTGTATAATCACCACACAGGTTATATTTGCCAAGTTTTCTCCTGTGGAGCCACTGGTGGGGTTGAACTGCAACCTTTCAGTTAGCAGCTAAGCTCTTTACTGTTGCACCACCAGAGCCCCTTGTTTGACCCATGAGGAGCCCATACATCGGATCTGGGGGACCTTTTTTCTGC
>NW_006415391.1:0-1739 GCF_000296735.1 Chrysochloris asiatica | reverse complement strand
TCTATGGCACCTAACAACAACAAATGTGATGGCTAGAATTGCAGTTGCCTTGTCAGAGCCAGAACTAAATATTTCCATAGATGGAGAAGATAGAATCTTGGGAAGCTCAGTGTTAAAGTGTTTGACAGAGGAATGATGTGTGTGTTATGGTGTTGGAGGAGAATATTAAAAGTACCATGGACTGACAAAAGAATGAACAAATCTGTCTTGGACGAAGTCCAGTCAGAATACTCCTTAAAAGCCCAGGATGGGGAGACTTGGTCTCTCATACTTTGGACATAATATCAGCAGGGACCAGCCCCTGGAGAAGGACGTCATGCATGGTAAAGTGGAGGGTAAACTTGGTGAAAAAGAGTGAGACCTCCAACGAGATGGATTGGCACAGTGAGTGGCAGCAGCAATGGGCTCAAACTTAACAATGATTGTGAGCCTGGTGCAGGGTGGGCAGTGTTTCGTTCTGTTGTGCATAAGGTCGCTACGAGTCGGAACTGACTCGAGGGCACTTGGCAACAACAGGTTGTCTTGAAGGGTCCTTCATTTGCATGTTCTGCACCGTCTGTCTGTTGGATGGGAATTCAGCTAGGACTGATTGTCAGTGATAACCACCTACTTGTGACCTTTTGCCTGGGCTTGGCCTTCCTCACACATGGTGACTGGGTTCTAAGAACAAGTGTCCCCAGAGAATCAGGTGTTCCTTATGGTTGTATTAGTTTTCTGTGACTGCAGTAACAAATGACCACAAACTGGATGGCTTAACACAGCAGAAACGTCCTCCCTAACGGTTCTGGAGAGTTCAGCCTGTCAGCAGGGCCACCACACTCCCTTTGCCAGCACTGGGAAAGAATCCTTCTTGCCTCTTCCTAGCTTCCGGTGCTTCTTTGGCACTCCTTGGCTTGTAGCCTGTGTCTGTGACTTCAAATCTCTCCCTCTCCTCATGAGAACATTAGTCATTGAATTAAAGAATCCTCTGGCGGCACAAATGGTTAAGCACTCAACTACTAGCTGAAAGCCTTACAGTTGAAACTTCCTCTTGAGGCACCTTGGAAGGCAGGTCTGACAGTAGACTTCTGAAAAGTCGCAGACTTGAAAACTCTATGGAGCAGTTCTACTCTGCACACAGTTGATTGCTGTGAGTTATAATCCACTAGCTAACTAATGACAACAGCCACAGTCCTTAGATGTAGGTCTCACCCTGTTGTTGTTAAGTGCCATCGAGTTGGTTCTGACTCATGGTGACCCTATATAGGGTTTCTGAGGAGTGACTGGTGGGTTTGAACCACCAACCTTGAAGTTAGCTGTCCAGTGCTTATCCTGCAGCACCAGACCAGGACCTCAGGGTCCACCTGTATCCGGTATAAGAGCTCTCTGCCATTGAGTAGATTCCAGACTAGAACTGCTCCAAAGGGTTTCCACTGCTGTAAATCATTATGGAGGTACACTGCCACATCTTGTTCCCGAGGAGTGGTTGGGGGGTTTGAACCACTCACCTTTTGGGTAGCAAACCAACACTTAATCCACTACGCCACCAATCTTATCTCAATTTGATTACATCTGCTGGTAGTTGTTGTTATTGTTGTTAGGTGCCATCGAGTCAGTACGGACTCATAGCAACTTTATGCACAGCAGAACGAAACACTGCCCAATGCTGAGCCAAACTCACTACTGTTCCCACGCTTGGGTCCATCGCTGCTGACACTTGGCCAATCCATCTCGTTGGGAGTCTTCCTCTTTTTCTCTGA
>NW_006415390.1:0-4679 GCF_000296735.1 Chrysochloris asiatica | reverse complement strand
TGACAACAACAACAACATCTCCCAGTAATGTTTTTCAGAGGTGAAGTCCTTGTCTCCCCATGCAGAGAACTAGTTAGATCTTCCAGAGGGAAAAGGTACATTTTGAAGATTGTATTTAAAGTTCAAATATCTCACACCTTCAAACAGCATGCTATTCTTATGGTTTATTTCATACTTCAAGAAAGTTCTACTGTGAAAAGCAGAGAATATGCTAGTCAAAGTCAGTTTTTAAATTATTATAGGATGAGAGGGTCACCTGATACCAAATAGCACTAGAGAAATAGACCAAGACTACAAAGGAGTTCCTGGCTGGAAAATATCAGAATAAAGGGTATCAGTGAACATGCAGAAGAAACACATACCTAATGACAAAAGCGGAAACAATCCTTAACGTAGAGAACTACAGGATAGGAAAGCCATACCGTATTCTGGTTGACTGTTATTCAACGCATAATTAAAAACCAGAAACCTGCACACTGACACCAAGTTCAAAGAACTATAACTTACTTACCTGCCTTTCTCAGGGAAGACAGAGAGATGATAGATAGATAGATAGATAGATAGATAGATAGATAGATAGATAGATAGATAGATAGATAGACAGATAGATAAAGGAAATTACTTTGCCAAATATATATGTTTGTTTAGCAATCAAATTTAAACTTAAGAATGGCACTGTAGGATAAGTATTCAAGCAAGATCAATTTGAATCGCTAGGGTGGTTGTTCAAATTCACCAGCTGCTCCTCGGAAATCCTACACAGGGTTTCTATGAGTCAGAACTGAGGCGACAGTGCTTAACCACCGCATGTTTTTTTAGAAGGTGTCACCTGCTAAGCATTTTCTGGCTTTTTTATACTTGGTTCCACCTCCGTCTTTGTCTTCTCTCTGCCAAACTAAACCCCTTGGTTTAGATTTACTATGGTGTTGTTAAGTGCCATCGAGTCAATACCAACTCGACCCTGTATATGGTTTCCGAGGAGCGTCTGGTGAGCTTGAACTGCTGACCTTGAGATTCAGGCCGACCTTGCAGTCTAGCGCATTAACTCAGAGCGCCACACCAATACTCCTAGACCAACTACAGAGCTTTGTATACATCCTCATCAATCACCAACTTTCTTTGGTGTTGCTCATAAATGTGGTTTCTGCAGGTTTCATACGTCTGGTTTCTGAGTATTCAAGCCTTTGATCACATTAATAAAAATGCACATTAGAAATCCAACTATAATAAGATTTTAACTGAGAATTCTTTTTAAAGAATTGCACTTAATTGGAAACTTCAATGTTCTGAAGAAATTTGTAGTTTCTATGACCCATTGAATAACTAATACTTTGCCTGAGAGTGATTCCAGGTCTCAAGGAACTCTTTTTCTGATTTTTTTTCTATTTCTCAATTTCTAAGTAATCCATTACAGGTCTAACTTACATTTCTGCTTTTCCCACCTCCCATTTAGTTAGTTTTCATGTAATCACAGAGCAAATAAGACTGTAAATTTTTTGTGTGTTTTTTCAGGCTGTTTTATCCCACATCGAGGAATGTTGCAGGGGGAAATCTTGCCCATAGACAACATTATTGAAGGTCACTGAATAAGGATCCCTCTCCCACCGGTGAGCTCTCACCTCAGAATTGGTTGAGATTGTCTATCAGGCCAGTGACTGGTGTTGCACTGAGTACTGGCTTCACAGGGCAGAGCATGGGCAGACTCACTCCAGTAAAAGGGACATTTCACTTATCTTTCTGGTAAAGTTCATCACAGTATGTAAAAAAAGATCAGCATTAACAGAAAATGCTTCCCCAGAACCAATTTTAAGTAGGAGAGGGGAATCAAGTTGATAGGAATTGGATCCACTTCAGTGAATGGAACGCAAGTAATGTTTTTCTGTTTCTTCTTGATAATGACAGTTGTAGGGAATTTCTGGCTGTAGAACTACAAAATTTAGTATCATTATTTGCCTAAGTAAACTGACAACTGATAATTTTATGAAACATGACTAATTTTCAAATAAACATCTTGCTACAGAATTTGGATCTACTGTTGTTGAATGATTCCAACTCATAGCAATCCCTACAAGAAAGAGTTAAACTGACCCCTGGGGTTTCTTAGGCTGTAATATTTTGGGAAACAGATCGCGACATTCTATGGAACAATATCTATGACACTCATGCTCCTGAAAGTTAGAGCAGAGCACAGAGAGCAGGCTCTTACTTACTTCACAGAAGATCATCTTTGTCTACTTGTGTGCCATCTGCAATTCCTGGAGATCCCATGTGATTCAGAGTAGAACTCTGTGCTCTTTGGCATTTTCAACGACCCTTTTTTCAGAAGTAGATTATCAGATCTTTCTCCTGAGGAACCTCTGGGTGAACTCAATCTCCAACCTTTAGGCTAGCAACTGACTTACAACACACATGAAATTGCTATGAGTGGGGAGAACATAACTGGTTTATTAAATCATTGTATACAATATTTTTATTATCTTATGTTAGTTTCTGTCTCAAAACTTCCTACTACACAGTCTGACCATTCCCTCTATACAAATGTTGCATACTGATGTCAGAATTAGAAGCTGAGACAAGCTCTTTCCAAAATTCCTAAGTACATCCTCACTCTGATTTCCATCCTCTAATCCTTGCTTCTGCATTTTATCCTTAGCAAATTGAATTGTGGCCTCAAAGTATACTTGGCTGAAGGTCAAATTTCAAAAAATGGCTAGACTTACCAATAGATACTAAAAGTAGTCTTTGGACTTCAACACATAGTCACTACTGGAGGTCACCTTTCAGCCAAATAATAGATTGGCTTATAAAATAAACAATGACATCTTGAGTAATATAATTTCTGAAATAATCAACTGCAAGAAGCAGAAGTCTCCAATGATCAACATTTATCCAAAAGTAAAGATCAGAAGGCAAGCAGAGGCAGGGAAAGTACATTAATGAAAACAGAGCTTTCGTTGAACCCTGTAGATCACACCCATTTCTTTCCAGTGGTTGCATTTCATGGGTCTTCCAATAGGAATGATTAGACATTATGGATGAGAAGAGAGGATTATGCATTATCTTCTCCACAAACTAATCTCTGAAAATATCATCTCATTAAAAGAAATGAGTTTTTTGACAAAAGGCTGATTTTCTAAGTTACTTTTTGAACAGGACTTTTATTTTTAATGTACAGAAAGATTGAAAAGAGAATATCATTAGTTAATGATTTTAGGAATTATGTTGAAATACTTTTGAAATGTTTTATTTAAGGTAGTCTTCAATTATAATCTGCCATGTATAAAGTGTTTCACTGTATTGATTGGATGATTTTTGTATTTTATTGTAAGTGCATCTTTGGCTTACCACAATACATTGGAGACTTCTTCTGCCTCTTGCACTCCAAAGAAAACCTAGCACAGCCTCCAAGCAAATGTGAGACACAGGATGGGCTGAGTTTGGAATAGATAAAGGAAACCCGTGGCTCCATAGTTAAGGCATCTGACTACTAACGGAAACATTGGTGATTCAAACCCTTAGACTCTGAGGAAGAAGATTGTGACGGTCTGTTTCTGTAAAGATTACAGCTTTGCACACCCTATGTCACAGTTCTGCTCTGTACTATAGGGTTGTTATCAGTAAGGATTAGCTCACTGGCAACGGGTTTGGATTTTGGTAAAGGGGCCAGTAAGAATCTTTAGTGGTGCAATAGTTACGCACTCTGCTACTGACCTCAAAGTCTGCAGAGGCTTGGAAACACCATTGACACTGTGGGAGGCAAAATCTGGCGAAGATTATTGTTGTTAGGTGCCCTTTAGTCATTTCTGACTCATAGCGATCCTATGCACAATAGAACGAAACACTGCCTGGTCCTGCGCCATCAAGCATAACAATTTTTGTAACACTGGAACCCACTGTTGCTGCCACTGTGTCAATCCATCTCATTGAAGGTTGTCCTTTTTTCTCTGACCCTCCACTTTACCAAAGATAATGTCCTTTTCCAGGGATTGGTCCCTCTTAATAATATGTCTGAAGCATGGGAGATGAAGTCTGGTCTTCCTGGCTTTTAAGGAACATTCTATTGTACTTCTTCCAACACAGATTTGTTCATTCTTCTGGTAGTCCATGGTACTTCTAATGTTCTTCAACAACAAAATTCAAATGCATCAATTCTTCTAAGGTCTTCCTTACTTCATTATCCAAGTTTTGCATACATATGAGGCTATTGAAAATACCTTGGGTTATTGCTTGGGTCAGGGGCATCGTAATCCTTAAACTGATATCTTTGCTGTTGAACACTTTAAAGTGGTCTTGCGCAGCAGATTTGCCTTATGCAATACATTTCTTGACTTTTGATTCCATGAGTGTTAATTGTGGATTCAAGCAAAATAAGTCTTCGACAATTTCAACCCATGTAAATAGATAAATCTTAAGAGAGCAAAATGCCAAAGATAGATATTCTTTACTAATTAAGAAAACTATTGTTTGGTTTGAAGAAGACTTCAGGAGATAGTTTTGGTCCAAGTGCTATTTTATTGCAGTAGTTTCTGGTATCTATTAAATCCAGCCTCCTGGGATCCAGGACAATATATTACCAAAAGTGACCAAAAATAAAGACTAATAATGTTTTTAGTGCTTCTGTTCTAGCTCCAAGTTTCTTGAGTAGTGCCTGGGTCTTTCTAATCCTTTTTTTTTTTTTT
>NW_006415389.1:0-4724 GCF_000296735.1 Chrysochloris asiatica | reverse complement strand
GTTTCATTCTGTTGTGCATAGTGTCACTGTGAGTCAGAACAACTCAATAGCATTTGACAACAACAACCCTCCTGAAAGAATTCTTAGATTTAAACCACATCAAAATAGCAGTTTTGACATTCTTGCAGGACTCAAATTGTATTCTTTTGAAATATTCTTGAGTCTTGGGAATGGCAAAAAAAAAGTCCGAATGGGCAAGACCAGGACTGTAGGGTAGACAGAGTAAGGTTTCCCAGTGAAATTCTTGCTGGACAGCCTTTGCTACTCTTCAAGAATGAGCAGGTGCTTTGTCATAATGGGAAAAAAATTCCTCAGTGCAACTTTCATGGTCTTTTCTTCATCAATTCAGCTTTCCATTTTGTTAAAACTTTGTCCGAATAAACACCTGTGATCATCTTGTGTCCTTTGAGAAAATCTACCAAGATTACCCATATGAAATCTGCCTCCCTCCCCCACCCCCAAAAAAAAAAAAACCACAAACAAACCAAAAAAACAGTCACCGGAATCTTCTGAGCTGATTTCTGTGCCTTGAATTTAACTGGTCCAGCAAGTCTTCTTGGAGAAGGAACCGTTTTGATTGGACCTTTTTTATAAGGTATGCTAATGAAACTAAGACAAGTGTATTACTGAAAGAACTTGTCTGGAGCCATCTGCTGATTGCAAAGATGCTCAAACACATTTTGTTTGGAATAAACCTGTGCATGTATGAACTGGAAATTTAGAAGCAATATATTTTTTCACTTACCCTCAAATAGCCAAAGAAATAATTGCTATGACACTAATACATATATGCATATTCATGTTTATGGCAACACTATTCACGATAGCAAATACACAGAAACAACCTAAAACCCATCAATGGATGAATGAATAAACAAACAAGAGTACCTACATACAATGGAACACTAATCAATGTTGAAAATCAATGATAAATCTTTAAAACACCTCATAGCATAGATGAATCTGGAGGATGTGCTACGTCGTGAAATGGTTGTCGTTGTTCTGTGCCATAGAGTCAGTTCTGTCCCATAATGACCCTGTATAGGGTTTCTGAGGAGTGGCTGGTGAGTTTGAACTACCAACCTTGTGGTTCTAACCGACTTTGCAGACAGGACTCCACAAAAGGATAAATATTGTATGAGACCACTATTATAAAATGTCAAAAAAAGGTTTTTGCAGAAAAAGAAACATTTTTTGATGGTTACCAGGGGTAGGAGGGTAAAAGAAAGTAAATTACTAGGTGGTAGACACATGTTAACTTTGGTGAAGGAGATGGCAGTATATAATAAGGGGGAGGTCAGCAAAAGATGATGAAGGCAAAGTAAGATACTGGGAAGAATACAAGAGTTAAAGGCAACAAAGATAAGTAACATATGTACAATCCTGTAATAGCAATAATAATAATAATCTTTGAGTGAATATACAGAAAGGCACGCAAGTTGGACAAATATGGGTAGGAGACTGTACCCAGAGATATGTGAGGGTAAGTCAAAAAGTATTGCTACTAAGATTCCAGGTCATACATGCACAGTTTTATTCCAAACAAGGCTTGCTTAAACATGTCTAGGTGATCAATGATAGCTTTAGATAAGTTCTGACAGTTATAGAGCTGTGCTAGTGTTGTTGTTGTTGTTATGTACCGTGGAGTTGGTTCTGACTTATAGCAATCCTGCACAGGGTTTCCAAGGCTGCAAATCTTTACGGGAGCAGAAAGCCTTATCTTTCTCCCATGGAACAGCTGGTAGTTTCGAACTTCCGACCTTGAGGTTAGCAGCCTGATTCGTAACCAGTACGCTACCAGAGTACTTATGGTCAAAAAGAAGGTTGCAGCAAAACAATAACTTCTGAGAGGATCCATGGGATCAGTTAAATTCAAGGCAGAGGTCAACTCAGAAGGTTTTTGAAATTCTAAGAGGTAATCTTGCTATATTTCCTCAAAGCACACAGGACAACCGTGGGTGCTGATTAGGAAGAAATTTTAATAAAATGGAAAACTGCATTGGTGAGAAAAAGGCTACGAAAATTGCACTGAGGAATTTTTGTCCATCGTGACAATATACCTACTCATTCTTGGAGGGTAGCAAAGGCTGTCCAGCAAGAATTTCACTGGTAAACCTTACCCATCTCCCTGGTATTGCCCCTTCTGACTTCTTTTTGTTCCAGACTCAGGGAACATTTAAAAGAAACACGATTTGAGTCCTATGAGGATGACAAAATTGCCCTTTTGATTCAGTGTATATCATCAGAGTGCAGAATTCTTCAAAGAGGGTTATTGCTATTGTTAAGTGCCATCAAGTCAGTTCTGACTCATAACAACCTGTATAGGGTTTCCGAGGCTTTAAAAGATGAGCAGAAAGCGTCATCTTTTCCCCACGAGTGTCTGGTGGGCTTGAACCACCAGCCTTGTATTTCCCCACGAGTGTCTGGTGGGCTTGAACCACCAGCCTTGTGGTGTACAGTCCAGTGCTTATCATATGGAACCACCACACTCCCACAAAGGGTTGTTGTTGTTATTAAGTGCCTTTCAGTCGATTGCCAACCCATAGTGACCCTGTATAGGGTTTCCGAGGAGCGGCTGGAGGATTTGAACTGCCGACCTTGAGATTCAAACTGATGTGTGGCCCAGTGCATTATCCTGCAGTGCCACCCCAGGACTCCCCAAAGAGGGTTAGAGAGGGAAACACAACCTTCAGAAGTATATAGACCTAGATAGAGGACACATTGAAAAACGATAGTTTCACACTTTCGTATTTTTATTTAATAAAGGTTTCTAGGATTTTGTGGAGTCCTGGTGTGGTGTGCCTACTAACCACATGGTCAGTGGTTCAAACCCACCATCTGCTCCTCAGAAACTCTATGCAGGGTGGTTATATATGACAACACTTAACAAAAGCAACATTATTTTATAGCAATATTTTTTGACTTAGCACTGTATACAGGTTTTACAGTAGATATTTCTACACGTGTCTTTATATATATATATATATACAAGTATAGTCATGCATACAGGGGGCAGTGCTATGAAAACTCCTTAGCTATAATCAACACCTTAAGGGAATGAGTCCAACAATTCAGCATAATCAACCATTCAAAAGGGAAAAATAATCAACCAAAGACAAAGTTCAGAATGACAGAAGGGTTAGGAGAAGTCGAGGAATGGAGACGGAAGAGTTAGGAGAAGACGAGGAATGGAGACGGAAGGTTTGGGAGAAGACATGGAATGGATGTGGAAAATGCAAGGAGGAAGTGGGATGTTACATTGAAGCAAGATGTGTAGGATGTGTTGAATGGAAAATGGATTTACTCTGTAAAGCTTAACCCAATTCACAATAACAAGTTTTATAAAAAATAGACAACTGTGGATGCAAATAATGTCATTGTACACTTAAAGTGGACAACTTGATTCAGATTATGTTTTATCAGTTTTACAACAATTAAAAACCGACTTATAAAACAGAATCACTTTAGTGAAGTTAAAATTCTTCCTGGACTGTACATCAAGTATTTTGGGAAACTGCATTCTTTTAGACTTTGAGCAGATTAGTTCTTTGTAGTCCAAAAGGCCAAATCTTCTGAGAGTCCTAAAAGTCCTAGCCAGAAGCCTGGGCCATAAGTTCAAATCTTAGATGCATCACTTAGCTTCATACTATTCCATAGTCTGAACCTGTCTTCAACCCTGACCAGATGTTATCTATGTTCTGACTTTTTGGTCTCACCTAAAACAGGGTAAATTGTCTGTGGAACTTCGGCATCACTTCCAAAAAAAGGAGTGCCCTCTTTACCCTTGGTCCCCTCCCAAGTATATACTCCTTGGATGGTAAATTGAACAATTGCACTTAAAGAGCAATTGAGCAACTGACATCAGAAATTTTGCAAATGTCTATCATATGCTAGAGTTTGGCCTTTGTTTATTTAAACATTATTCAACCTAAGTGTAAAATACCCTGCTGGGACCCTTTTAATTTTTTTTCCATTAGATTTTTAATTTAACTATAAAGACAATTCAAGTGAGAAACTTCAGTACGTTGATTTTGTTCTGTGAGTCGTTGCACTGTAATTAGCTGAGTTGCGTTTTAAATGCAGCACAAGAACATCTTTCTTGTCTGTTTATGTCAGAAAAAAATGGCTAATGAGCACTTATCAAAAAGATGAACATTTTTTCATTAGATTAAGTAAAATCAAAACAGATTTATAATGTACTATTATGTTTCAGCTTGGAATAAATTGAGTAAAATAGCTAATATCCTCACAGTTGCCTGAGAATTTCTTTGCCTGGTAGGATCCACCTCCCTCTCCCTCCCCCTACACACACATACACTTAGACTTGAGCAAATTTCCCGTTTAATAATAGGGCTTTCTTTGTAGAGTCCAGGCACATTCCCTACGTGTTTGCAACAACCTTAATGTTATTTCTAAAATCTGGATATCCATGAAGCAGGTGTCAAAGTTGAAGGTCCTTGGATATGCCAGCATGCTTTACTAGGCAATAAGGGCTGTTGTTAAGTGCTGATTGTGACTCCTAGTCACCCTGTATAGGGTTTCCGAGGAGTGGCTGGTGAGTTTAAACTGTTGACCATGTGGTTCAAACTCACCTTGCGGTCCAGTGCTTTTCCCACAGCACCTCACTAGGACGCCAGTCAATAAATAATACAATTCTGTAAAAACACAAAACAATACAAAATCATAAATGATTTCCCTCTGCCCTTGACTTGATTCTGACTCAT
>NW_006415388.1:3804-4739 GCF_000296735.1 Chrysochloris asiatica | reverse complement strand
TAATTATATTAAATCAAATATTTTGAAAATTGGATTTAATGCTTAAGAAAAATATGGAGTTTGGACGTGGTGCTATAGTATGAACACTACTAACCACAAGGTTGGCAGTTCAAACTCACCAGCCCCTCCTAGGAAACCCTGTACAGGATTGCTATGAGTGGCAATTGACTTGATGGCACTTAACAGTAACAAATATTTTTTAAATAATCTTTTGGGATACTCATGTTTATGCTATTTATCTTGAACACATCCTCAGATTGTTTTACATTCTCATTCAATTAAAAATACTTTTTCAATGTCTCTAATAATTAAATTATAAATACCAAATAACAATTAATTTTCTCAGTGTTCCTCCACCTTAAAGTATTTCAATCTATACTCTAAATTCTCCTTTTTTTCTCCTCCGTCTTCTTCTTTCTCATGTTTAACATGTGTTTAGAGACCTCTAGAGTGGTATATGACCAAGGAACCAGCATTTTTTTTTGTTTTTTAATGCTTTATTGTGAGTTATGTGATAGTTTACATGGGAAAACACTTCCTTGCCATGGTTACAATCCCCTCCATGCATCATCCACCAACCACAGGGTGTACCCCGCAAGCCTGCCCACTGGTCGTCAGCACACAGCCCCTCTCCCACTCCGGGTGCAAAGTCCCCAGCCTCTCCATCTCTTCATGTCTTCATCTCTGGCATCACTGCTTCTCTGGGTAGGGTTCCATTCTCCGTTCTTCTCCCTTGATGGTCCCAGGGACCTCTGCTCCTAGACTGACTGCAAAGTTAATCCCTCCCCTCCTTTTGCTACAAAGCTTCTACCTTTACATTTCCAGCTCTTACAATCAGTCCTGATAACAATTATTCACCATTGTATCACAAGAGACCTATCCGCATCTCCTTTCCTCAACCCCTCCTAGACAAATTGGATACTACTCAGTGGAGA
>NW_006415388.1:0-1539 GCF_000296735.1 Chrysochloris asiatica | reverse complement strand
TCCCTTACAATAATGGTCATATGCAGTATTTCTCCTTTTGTGACTGACTAATTTCACTCAGCATAATGTCCTCAAGGTTCATCCATGTTATGTGATGGCTTGCCGCTTACCTGTTGTTCTTCAAGGTAGCCTAATATTCCATTGTTTGCATGTACCACAGTTTGTTTATCCATTCTTCAATTGATGGGCATTTTGGTTGTCTCCATTTTTTTGCTATTGTAAATAGTGCTGCTATGAACATTGGTGTGCATATATCTACTCCTGTTATAGCTCATAATTCTTGTGGGTAAATACCAAGTAGAGGGATTGCTGGGTCATAAGGTATTCCTATTTCCAATCTTCAGAGGAAGCGTCATATTGATTTCCAGAGAGGTTGGACCATTTTGCAGTCCCACCAATAATGTAGGAGGGTCCCAGACTTTCCACATCCTCACCAGCATTTGTGTCCTCTGCTTTTTTGACCTTTGCTGTTACTGCTAGTGTGAGATGATATCTCATTATTGTTTTGATTTGCATTTCTCTGATGGCTAGTGATTAGTGAACATTTCTTCATGTGTATGTTGGCTGCCCAGATGTCCTCCTTGGTGAAGTGTCTGTTCATGTCCTGTGCCCATTTTTAATTGAGTTATTTGTCTTTTTCTTGTAGAGGTGTTGTAGTTTCCTATAGATTTTAGAAATGAGTCCCTTATCTGATGTGTCATTGCAAAATATTTTTTCCCATTCTGTGGGCTCCCTTTTTACTCTTTTGGTGAAGTCTTTTGATGCACATAAAATTTAAATTTTTAGTATGTCCCACTCATCTATTTTATCTACTTTTGTTTGTGTGATTTTCAAAATGTGTGGTAGTCTGTATACGCCCTAAATTTGCGCCCTCTCATTTGTCCCTAATTTTTCATTGACCTTCATAATTTTGGGATTCTCATTTTGATCTTTAATCCATGCTGAGTTTGTTTTTGTATGGGGCATGAAGTAAAGTCTTGTTTCATTCTTTTGCATATCGCTTTCCAGTTCTGCCAGCACCATTTGTTAGAGTGACTATCTCCTCCCCATTCAGTATGCCTAGGCATTTTGTCGAAAATCAGTTGGCTGTATGTGGATGGCTTAATTTCTGGATTCTCGATTCTGTTCCTTTGATCAATGTATCTTTCATTGTACTAATACCAGGCTGTTTTGACTACTGAGGCCATGCAGTAAATTTTAAATCAGGGAGTGAGAGACCTCCAATCTTTATCTTCTTAAGCAGTGCTTTGCTTATCCTGGGTCTTTTTCCTTTCCATATAAAGTTAGTAATTGTTTTTTCCATCTCTTTGAAGAATGTAGTTGGAATCTGGATTGGGATTGCATTCATTATAAGTGTAAATTGCTTGGGGCAGTACCGACATTTTCATGATGTTGAGTCTTCCTATCCAGGAACATGGTATGTTCTTCCACTTCTGTAGGTCTCTTTTGGTTTCTTGTAGTAGTGTTTTTTAATTTTCTTTGTATAAGTCCTTTGTTTCTCTGGTTATCTTTATTCCTAAATATTTCATCCTTTGGGTG
>NW_006415387.1:3173-4648 GCF_000296735.1 Chrysochloris asiatica | reverse complement strand
GTCCTGAAAGAAAGACTGACAGGAAAAACACAAAACAATATAGGCAGACCAACTGATCACTACAAGAACAAACAAGTGGCTCACCCAGGAGACAGCAAGTCAAGTGGTCCCCCTCAAGGCAAAACCCCTTCTAAGACTAAGGCTCAATGGGAATGCCTGCTCTGATTGGTGACCACTTTCACCACCGACAAGGGGAAGTGAGGGGAAAACAGCAATGAAGCTATGAACTAAGCCCTAAAATGCTCAATAGACTCCTGTGAACCCAGAAGGAGACCTGGTTGGCCAGCAGTGTGCCAAGACCTGGGGACTCTGACCCAGAATCAGTGACATGGCCACACAGAGGACTAGAGTGAAGATTGAAGCATCCAGCTGATAAGAAGAGAGGGCACAAGCATAAATATCACCACACTTTCAGATAATACCCACTTGACTGGCTTCAACGGGTGGATGATCAGAGCTTAAACAGAAGAAGAAAGAAGAGGGAGAAAAAAAAATCTGACACAATTTGATGAACTTGACACACATACCTATGGAAGCAATAGCTCAAAAGAGTGAACAAATCTTCACAGTGAGGATCATTCCCACTTGCACCGCACACCGAGAAGACAGGGATGGGCACCTTCCACATTGGCTACCCAGAATGGGGGGAGGGCTACAGAGGCAAGAAGTGAATGGCTTACAAGCTTTCAAGAGGGAACCTAGATTCAGAGGGCGTGACACAAGGTGGAATCTCCACAGAGTGGTATCCATCCTGCCTAGACAGGCTGATAAAAGGAGATGCAAATAGGTCCCTTGCGATACAATAGCAAATAATTGTTATCAGGACTGATTGTAAGGGCTGGAAACGTAAAGGTGGATGTTTTGGGGCAAACAGAGTGGAGTGATTAACCTAACATTCTAGGAATGGAGTTTGGGATCATCGAAGGAGAACAAAGAACGGAACCCTATCCAGAGAAGCAGTGATGCCAGGGATGGAGGCAGAGAAAATGACATAGGAAGATGGAGTGACAGGAGACTTTGGACCTGGAGAGACAGGAGACAGTGTGTGGGCGACAGGTGGGCATACTTATGGGGTATAACCTTTGGTTGATCAATGATGCATGCAAGGGATTATAACAATGGCAAGGAAACGATACACAATGGGATCAATGTGAATCTGGTGTCCTCCCATGTAAGCTATTATATAATTTACAGTAAGGCTTTAAAAAAAAAAAAAACAAAGAAAAAGAATCAAGGCCAAGAGCAGACTGTGGAACAGACCATCAGTTACTCATATTCAAATTCAAACTGAAGCTGAAGAAAATGAAAACAAGTCCATGAAAGCCAAAATATGACCTGGAATATATCCGACCTGAATTTAGAGATCATCTGAAGAACAGATTTAGTATAGTAAACACTAAGACCAAAGACCAGAAGAGTTGTGGGATGACATCAAGAACATCATACATAAAGAAAGCAAAAGGTCATTGAGAAGA
>NW_006415387.1:0-607 GCF_000296735.1 Chrysochloris asiatica | reverse complement strand
TGTTATCTATAGTTTGTCATGATCCACACAGTCGAATGCTTTTTCATAGTAAATAATGCAAAAGTAAATATCTTTCTGGCATTCTCTGCTTTCAACCAAGATCCATCTACCATTAGCAGTGATATCCCTTGTTACACAGTCTCTTCTTAATCTAGCTTGAATTTCTAGCCATTCCTTGTTATTGAATTGTTGCAATAATTTTTGAATTATTATAAGCAAAATTTTATTTGCATGTCATATTAGCAATATTGTTCAGTGATTTCCCCATTCTGTTAAGTCACCTCTCTTTGGAATGTGCACAAATGTGTATCTCTTTCAATCACTTGGCCAAGTAGATGTCTTTCAAATTTCCTGGCATAGGAAATTTGTGACCGTGTTGAGTGTTACATTAGTTTCTTGAAAGATTTCAATTAACAACCTGTGAATTCCTTGAGCCTTGTTTATTGCCAGACTTCAGTGCAGCTTGGACTTCTTCCTTCTGTAGCATCAGTTCTTGATCGTTTGCTACTTTTTGAAATGGGTGAATAGCGATCATTTCTTTTTGGTACAATGACTTGGTATAGTACTTTATTTTCTTTTGCTGCTCTCTGCATCATTCAATATTTTG
>NW_006415386.1:3900-5134 GCF_000296735.1 Chrysochloris asiatica | reverse complement strand
GCAGTTTGAAACTACCAGCTGTTTCGTGGGAGAAGGATGAGGCTTTCTGCTCCTGTAAAGATTTACAGCTTCAGAAACCCTATGCAGGGTTGCCTAAGTGCCCATCAACTGAAGAATGGCTAAACAAACTGTGGTACATATACACAATGGAATATTATGCTACCTTGAAGAAGAATAATAAGGAAGTGCAAGCCACCTCATAATATGGATGAACCTTGAGGACATTATGCTGAGTTAAATTAGGCAGTCACAAAATGAGAAATACTGCATAGGACCATTATTGTAAAAGCTTATTGTAAAAAATACATACACTAAAAGGAAAATTCTTTGTTGGTTAATGGGATATAGAGGGTGGGAAAGGGGAGAGATGGGCAGGTCGAGCTCAAAATAGGAAATAGATACAAGATAGTTGGGGTCCTGGATTGGGGGTGGGAGCAGTACACTAGAAAGGGGAGAGAGATAGAAGAACAAGGCAGATAGGAGAACATGTAGACAGGTTTGCATGAGCTAAGTGGAACAGAGGTAAACAGTGTTGTTTGCTCAACCTTGGAACAACAATGTTCTGGGATATAGGATTTGAGGCATGGTTTGAATGGGTAAAAATGGTAGATAACATTAAGATGCTTGGCGGTCTTTTGAATCTTGGTTTCTCTTGTCTACTACTGTAAAATAGACACTTGAGGTGGAGAGAAAGGAATAGCTAGAAACATCACCATAGAAAGCTTGTAAGTCTGTCTTCTGCCTATAACTGATTGGAATGCCTAAGATGGGGCTAGAACATGTCCAGGGAAGGAGGCTTCTTATGGAGTCTTTGCACTGCATAAAACCACATAGTTGGATGGATGATCCTTGAGGACATTATGCTGAGTGAAATAAATTAGTCACAAAAGAAGAAATATTGCATAGGATTATTATTGTAAAAGATTAAGAAAAAGGACTCACACTAAAAGGGGGGAAATATTTGATGGTTACAGGGATGTATGGGGTGGGTTGAGGGGAGGGAGGGGAAGGAGAGCACAGGGCAAGAAATAGACACAGGATAGCTTGGGTGCTGGGGAGGAGGGGAGGAGGGGAGGGAATACACAAGAAGGGGGAGGCAAATGGAAGAACAAGGCAGATGGGAGAACAGATAGGCAGGTTTGCATGGACTAAGTGGGACAGAGATAAATAATGATGTATGCACAACCTTGGAACAACAGGGTTCTGGGATACAGGGATTGAGACATGGTTGGAG
>NW_006415386.1:2843-3800 GCF_000296735.1 Chrysochloris asiatica | reverse complement strand
GGGGAGGAGGGGAGGGAATACACAAGAAGGGGGAGGCAAATGGAAGAACAAGGCAGATGGGAGAACAGATAGGCAGGTTTGCATGGACTAAGTGGGACAGAGATAAATAATGATGTATGCACAACCTTGGAACAACAGGGTTCTGGGATACAGGGATTGAGACATGGTTGGAGTGGGCAAAAGTGGGGAAATATTAAGATACTTGGTTATATTTTGAATCTTGGTTTTCCTTGCCTACCATTGTAAAATAAACACTTGAGAGGGAGAGAAAGGAATACTCAGAAATATCACAATAGAAAGCTTATAAGTCCATCTTCATCCTATAACTGAATGGAATACCTAAAATGGGGCTAGAACTTGCCCATTGATGGAGGTTTCCTGCAGAGCCTTTGCATTGCATAAAACCATAGTTGGAATCCTGAACCCCATCCAGAATTTTCTGAGGTGGGGAAATTTCCACTTGAAAGGACAAGCAAACCAGCCTAGAGTGGCTAGAAGAACAGAAGATATTTCTTGGAAGAAAGACCTGCAGGGAAAAGCAAAACAATAGCTGCAATTCCATTGACTGCTACAAGAACAAGTAAGTTGTTCACCCAGGAGCCATCAAGGCAAGTTGTTGGGTCTCCTCAGTGCAAACCCCTTCCAAGACTAAGACTAAGGGGAATACATAAGCAGGCATGTGGTTTGGCTGGTGACCACGTTGGTCACCAATAAGTGGAATTGGAGGAAACACAGAAATGAAGTTGTGAACTATGTCCGACCACGTTCAATATACCCCTGTGAAACTGGATTGAGACCTGGTTGGCTAGCAGTATGGCAAGCCAGGAGATTCCTGGGCCCAGAGACGGTGACATGGCCACAGAGGACTAGAGTGGAGAGTGAAGCATCCAGCTGATATGAAGTGAGGGAAGAAGCATAAGAACACCCATACTTGCACCCACTTGACCTGGCTTCATG
>NW_006415386.1:0-2093 GCF_000296735.1 Chrysochloris asiatica | reverse complement strand
CCCATGTAAACTATCACTCAATTCACAATAAAAACTTAAAAAAAAAAAAAAAGAGGCATTCAACAAATCTTTTCTAAATTAAATGATATGGATAGTCATCTTACTCTATGGGACACTAAGAGGCATTAGAAAACAACTTGCTTATTTTGCTTTTTCTTACTTCATTTTTGGTTAACAAGCTTTCTTAATTATTTCTATAGTCTCTCCTATTAATGTTTCTTAGTAATGCTTTTCAAATTCAGAGCACTGTGCTAAAAGTTGTTACTTCATCTGTCTTTTCATGGAGCACATTCTATGAGCTTAATTCTTTACTACATGACAAAGACACAAAAATGGAAAATATATGGCTCCTGTCTTCAAAAAGCTTAGCGCATAGGAGGAAAGAACAATACACATGCACACAAATTATGGTTACAGGACCAAAAGTTCAACAGATACTGTAAAGCAGCAATCTGTGGTAAAATTATGAAAATCTTTAGCCATAGCCAATGCCCTTGAAGTAAAATGTCACTGGACTTTGGGACTTAGGACATCAGTCTTGGAGTCTTGCTTACTCAAACCTTATAACATAGATTATGAAGACAATGTTCTACATCCTACTTTTGTGAGTAGTAGTGATTGGTGTCTTAAAAGTTCATGAGCAGCCATCTAAGGTACAATTATTGGTCTTTCCCAACAAAATCAAAGAAGAGTGAAGAAAATCAAAGATGAATGGAAACAGTCTAAAGTACTATTGGGCCATGTGATCCTCAGTTCCCTGGATCCTGTGATCAAAACAATGTGATGGTACCTGACTACCACTACTGACCCCTCTGAAAGGAATCATTATAGAAAAAAATGTGGACCAAAACTCAAAGTTGTAAAAAATTAAAAAAAACAGACTGGGTCTACTGGTTTAATAAAGACTGATGGAACCCCCTGAGACTTTGGCCTTCATTTATTCTTCAAGGTGAAACTCTTTTCAAACCTGTGACTCAATTTTCAGTGAAGCAATCAATAGTCTTATAAGATGAGCAGTGACACTATAGGAGTTTACATTCCTATGATAAATCAGCTATATGAGATTAAAAGAGCAGGTTTTCCCCAGGGATAAAGCAGAGAAGACAGGAACAAAAATGAGAAACAGAAATGGGAACACAGGGAGAATGGGTGAGAATGCTTTGACATTATGGGGATTATAACCAGTCATGAAGCAAAATGTGTGGGAATTGTTGAAAAGAAAACCAATTTGTTATTTAAATTTATTTTAAAACCACAATATAAAGTTAAAAAACAAAATACACAAATCACTTACTCTAAAGAAATGATGAGAAGATAAGGGAATAAGAAAACTAAAGCACTGGAAACAGAATAACCAGAATGTAATTCAAGAGAAAGCTGACTCATTGTAAAAAATGAAACCAATGTCACTGAACAATTTGTATAAAAATCATCATATGGAACCTAATTTGCTCTGGAAACTTTCACCAAAAATGCAATAAAATATTACTTTGAAAAGTAGAATAAATGAAATTTGGTAATAAAATTTTGAAAATTCATGATTTATGTCTGTACAAAATTCACTAGTTGATGACTAACTCTAAGTGAGACATCAGAGAAGTCTTCATAGGACAGTATTTTAAGTAAGTCTTAGAAGATTTGTAGAAATTCACATTGCAGAAAACAGGAAGTATTAGGTTAATACAGCAATCTGTCCCCCCCAGCCCCCTCCCCCACCAACTACTAAGACTTCCTCCCTCCACTGATGGAAGTTCAGGAAAATGGTCCTCATCTGTCAGAACTTTTAGGGATGTCCTCAGGTTAAAACTAAAAACAAAAACAAATGCCTCATCTAAGGTTATGCATCCATCCAGAGGTAACTCATATACAGTGACTCATAAACATGGGAGCATAACAGTCCAGACCTCTCACCCTTAACATGGGAAAGTTCTGAAGATCCTTCCCAATTAAAGAACTAAAGAATTCCCTGATGGGTCAGCTATCATACTTCTTTGGGGCCGAATTACAAACTGTTTTATTTTTTCCAATCTTATTTGCATTCCATCCTTCCCACAGGTTTTGAGACAAACACTGTTTTTTTTTTTTTTTTTTTT
>NW_006415385.1:3378-4855 GCF_000296735.1 Chrysochloris asiatica | reverse complement strand
TTATGGTGTTGGAGGAGAATATTGAAAATGTCATGGGCTGTCAAAAGAACCAACAGGTCTGTGTTGGAGGAAGTGCAGCCAGAGTGCTCCTTGGAGGCCAAGATGGCCAAACTTCGTCTTTCGTATTTCAGACATTGTCAGGAGGGAGAAGAACATCATGTTTGGTAAGGTGGAGGGTCAGAGAAAAAGAGGAAGACCCCTAGCGAGATGGATTGGCATAGTGGCAGCATCAATGGACTCAAGTGTGGCAACAATAGTGAGGTTGGGCCAGGAGCAAGCAGTGTTTGTTCTGTTGTGCATGGGGTCGCTATGAGTTGGTACCAACTTGATGGTGTCTAGCAACATCAACAACATACTTAGTGTATATACACTTAGTAATACTAAGTGCGTTTAACATTTTAAAAAATAACTTGAGAGAGTACCTTTTATTTTTGTCATCTTATTTGACTCTAAAATCTAAGTTCAGATTTTATATTGTCTAAGAAAAAATTCCCTTTTCTCCCAGACAAAATTAATCTGTTTCCACAGCTATATTCTCATAGCAAATTCATTTCAACTCCATTATAGAATTTATCACTGTCTGCGATAGATAAGATATTTATGCTTTCATCTGCCCAACTATGTTATGGGTACAGTGCAGACTGATAATTCTTTTTTCTTTCTTTATCATTTTGAACTCTGTTACGAACAGACTCTATATTGGAGACAGTAAATGATATTGGTTAATGGAATGAAAACCATGAAAAATTACTTGGAAAAAAACTCAGTCTTTGAAAACTTTCCTTTGATGATTCTTTAAGGCAAAACTAATTTCCCAATGGACAGGAAATGGTTTGCTCTCCTTATTTCAAGTTACAGTTTATTTTGTAAAACCAGTGTTTTAAAACATCTCAAAATTCCAGAAATTCCAAAAGTTAGTGTCACTAACATGAATAGCTTTTGATTATGTATTTTGCTATGGAAGCTAAGGAAGCAAACGTATTTATTTGGATAAATACCCTTACATTAAGATGCTGGGTCTCAGGGTAAGTGTATGTTTGACTCTATAAGAAATCACCTAATCTTTCCATAGAGAATTACAAAAAACAGCATATTTCAGCTATATATAAAAGTTCCCACTACTTCAAAGCCTTGCCAACTTTTGGTACATTAAATCAACAAAAACACAACTTACTGCCATCAGATCAATTCTGACTCATAGTGGAATGTATAATAGAACAGAGCTACTCCATAAGGTTTCTGAGACTCTAAATCTTTATGGGAGCAGAAAGTCTCATCTTCCTTAGTTAGGAGAATTTTGGTTATTCTAGTAGGTATGGAATGGTATCTGATTGAAATTTAATTTGCAATATACCGATGACTAATTTCGATTGTGTGGATCATGACAAACTATGGACAACATTGAGAAGTATGAGTATTCCAGAACACTTAATAGTACTTCTGAGAAATCTGTACCTGGACCAAAAGGCAGTTGTTC
>NW_006415385.1:0-638 GCF_000296735.1 Chrysochloris asiatica | reverse complement strand
TCATACTTCACAATGTTGTCCATAGCTTGTCATGATCCAACAGTTGAAAGCCTTTGTGTAGTCAATAAAGCACAGGTAAACATCTTTCTGAAATTCCCTGCTTTCAGCCAAGATCCATCGGATATCAGCAATGATAACCCTCCTTCCATGGCCTCTTCTGAATGCGGCTTGAACCTCTGGAAGTTCTCTGTCAATGTATGCTTGTAGCCGTTTCTGTATTACCTGTAGTACATCTTTACTCGCATGGGGTATCCAACAGATTGTCTGATGATTTTCACATTCCGTTGGGTCACCTCTTTGGAATGGGCATAAATACAGATCTCTTCCAATCAGTTGGTCAGATAGTTGTCTTACAAATTTCTTGGCAGAGATGAGTGAATGCCTCCTGTGCCACCTCACTTTCTTGAAAGATTTCAATTTTTCTTCCATCAACTACTGGTGCCTTATTCTTTGCCAATTCCTTCAATGCACTTTGGAATTCTTCTTTCAGTATCATTGGTTCTTGATCACATGCTACCTCTAGAAATGGGTGAATATGCTACCTCTAGAAATGGTTGAATTATTAATATTAATATTAATAATGACTCTGTGTATTCCTTCCATCTTTTCTTGATGCTTTCTGCATCATTCAATAATTT
>NW_006415384.1:2799-4731 GCF_000296735.1 Chrysochloris asiatica | reverse complement strand
GGGTGATAAAGGTTCAAAGTGACTGGCTTGCAAGGTTTCAAGAGGGAGTTTAGCTTAAGATTATGTGGGGGAAGATAGAGTCCCCACTAAATAGTTTTTTTATCTTGTCTAGATGGGTCTGGTAAAAAGAGATGGGGATAAGATTTGTATGATTCAATAATAGTGAGTAATTGTTACCATGACTAATTGCGACTGTCACAATTGTAAAGGTAGAAGTTTTGTAACAAAATCGGGGGAGTAGTTAATCTTACAGTCCTGAAATAGAGGACCCTAGAACCATCAAGAGAGAAGAGCACAAGCAGAATTTGGGACTTTATCCAGAGAAGCAGTGACACTAGAGATGGAGGCAGAGATGGGGACATGGAGAGAGGGAACAGCTAAGGACTCTAGATTCATGGAAAGAGAAGGACTGAGAGCTGGTGGCCAGGAGGCAGACTTGAAATATGTGCCCTTTGGTGGTTTAAATTATTATATATGCCTGAGTGTCAAAAAAAAAGAGAACTAAAATGAATAGAGAGAAATAATGTTAACTGATGGTACATGGAGGGGATTATAATCATTTTAATGAAACAAAGTATATGATTGCCCTGTAAACGTTCACTCAATTCATAAAAAAACTTAAAAAAAAAAAGTACAGCTAGAGTGCTCCTTGGAAGCCAGGATGAGCAGATTTTGTCTCTCATACTTCAGTCGTATTATCAGGAGGCATCAGTCCTTGGAGAAGGATACCACCATGTTTTGTAAAGTGGAGGGTCAGAGTAAAAGAGGAAGACCCCCCAAAGAGATGGATTAGCATAGTGGCAGCAGCAGTAGGCTCAAGAGCAGCAATTATTGTGAGGTGGCCCAGGACAGGGCAGTATTTTCTTCTGTTGTGCATAGGGTTGCTATGACTTGGTACTGACTTGATGGCACCTAATGTGGCTGACATTGTGGGTTAATGAGTCAGACTCCAAAGCCATTTGAACTGCAAGGTCGGTGGTTCAAGCTCACCAGCTGCTCCTCGGAAACCCTATACAGGGTTGCTATGGGTCAGAACCAATTCAACAGCATTTAACAACAATAACAACAACAACAGTTATAACAAAATTGGGATTAAGCTGAGTTTAGTTTTGTATACCATATTTAAGGAGTCTTGTTGCACTGTAGCTAAGCACTCATCTGCTAACTGAAAGGCTGATGGCAGGTCTGAACCTGTTCTTTCAGGGTGGACCCCCTGCTAAGAATTTGCATTTCAACTGCAAATATAGTGCAGCAAGAGCTACATTTTAACAAGGTCCTTAGAAATACAAACTCTCAGCAGGGGTTCAACCCAGAATGAACCAGTCTGAAGTCCTGGTTGACAGCTGAAACCTACCATCTGCTCTAGGGGAAAGATGTGGCAGTCTGCTCCCATAACAATTACAGCCTGGGATACCTTATAGGACGGTTCTGCTCTGTCCTATAAGATTGCTATGAATTGCAGTTGACAAAGGCAATGGATTTATCCTATGTTCTAAACTTAATTCAGTATTTTGAGACAAGTAGCAAAAATTTTGCTTGAGATCTCTCGAATGTCCTAAAATAAATTTAATATTCTTAATCCCCTAAATTCCATAGGATTTAAATGCATTATATTACAGACGGGAATGCCGTAGTGCCATAGGATAAACACTGGACTGTAAATCACAAGGTTGGTGGTTCAAGATCTCCTGCTGCTCCAAGCAGAAAAATGAGGTTTTTCTCTCCAGCAAAGATTTAAAGCCTTGTAAGCACTGTACTGGTAGCGTAGTGGTTACGAATCGGGCTGCAAACCACAAGGTCAGCAGTTCGAAACTACCAGCTGCTCTGCGGGAGAAAGATGAGGCTTTCTGCTCCCATAAAGATTTACAGCCTCGGAAACCCTGTTCAGGGTCATTATGCGTCGGAACCGACTTGACGGCACTTAACAAGTTC
>NW_006415384.1:0-1288 GCF_000296735.1 Chrysochloris asiatica | reverse complement strand
AACAACAACAACAACAACTGTAAATGCACATTTCATCATAATACTTTACTCTGTGTTCTTGAACTGCCCTTTGGAATTTTCTGTACAGCTCTTTTACATCATCATTTCTTCCAGTTGTTTTAGCTTCTTTCCACTCAAGAGCAACTTTCAGAGTCTCTTCTTCTGACATCCATTTTGTCCATCCATCTTTTCTTTCTTTCCTGTCTTTTAAACAAGTTTTTGCTTTCTTCTTGTATGATGTTCTTGATGTCATCCCACAACTCTTATGGTTTTCGGCCATTACTGTCTAATGCATTACATCTATTTTTGAGATGGTCTCTAACTTCAGGTGTGATGTATTCAAGGTGTTACATATTCAAAGTTCTAATTTTCTTCGGCTTCAATTTGAACAAAATAAGCCTTGTTATGGTTGATGACATTGAGTTTCTTCACCGTCTCTTTCCACAGATGAATTCAATTTGATTCCCGCATATTCCATTTGGAAAGGTTCATGTGTCGAGTCATATTTTATGTTGTTGAAGAAAGGTATTTTCAATGAGTAAGTTATTGGTCTTGCAAATTCTATCGTGTGATCTCCAGCAACATTTCTATCACCAACACCCTATTTTTCAACTACTGATCCTTTCTCTTTGTTTTTAGCTTTCACATTTCAATTACCAGTAATTATCAATGCATCTTGATTGCATGCTTGATCAATTTCAGACCGAATTTGATAAAACTTGGGGTCGAATTATTCAATTTCATCATCATTGGCTTTAGTGGTTGGTGTATACATTTGAAAACCAGTAGGATTAAATGGTCTTCCTTGAAGCTGTATAGATATTATCCCATCACAGACAACATTGTACTTCAAGATAGATCTTGAAATGCTCTTTTTTGATGATGTATGCAATGCTATTTCTCTTCAGTTTGTTGTTCCCAGCATAGTAAATCATATGATGATTTAAAATGGACAATACCAGTCCATTTCAGCTCACTGATCTTTATGCATTTCACTTTGACAATTTTCCTAGAGTCATACTTGATACATTCCATATTCTGATTATTAATGGATGTTTGCAGCTGTTTCTTACCATTTTAAGTTGTGCCACATCAGCCAAAGGAAGCTCCTGAAAGCTTTGCTCCATTCACATCATTAAGGTTGACTTTAATTTTAGGAGGAAACTCTCCCACAGTCAGATTTTGAGTGACTTCCAATGTGAGGGGCTCATCTTACTGCACAGTATCTGACAGTGTCCTGCTGTTGTTCATAAGGTTTTCATTGGTGTTGCAGACTGGTCAGAGGTTC
>NW_006415383.1:2987-4789 GCF_000296735.1 Chrysochloris asiatica | reverse complement strand
AAGTCCAATATGTTCATATACAGAGAGCTACCTACTTGGCTGATCACTCAAACATATCCATGTACAGAGAGCTAGCTACATTGCAGACGAATCCAAAATGCCCATACACAGAAAGCTGGCTACATGGAAGGGTAGTGCAACAATTCCATATACAGAGTCCTAACTACAAGGCAGATGAGTACAAGTTGTCTATATACAGAGAGCTAGATACATGGCAGTGTAGAGCAACAATTCCATATACAGAATTCTAGCTTCATGACGATGTGTCAAATGTGTCCATATACAGAGAGCTAGCTATATGACTGAGCAGTCCAACATGTCCATATTCAGGGTACTTCCTAAATGACAGATGTGTCTTACTTGTCCTTATACTGAGAGCCACCTGCATGGCAGACCAGTTCAATATGTTTATATACAGAGAGCTACCTATTTGGCAGATTAGTCCAACATATCCATATACAGAGAGCTAGCTGTATGGCAGAAGAGTGCAAAATATCCATATACAGAGAGCTGGCCACATGGCAGGGTAGTGCAACATTTTCATAAACAGTGTTCTTGCTACAAGGCAGATGAGTCCAACTTGTCTATATACAGAGAGCAAGCTACATGCCATTGTAGTGCAATATTTCCATATATTGAGTTCTAGCTACATGGCAGATTTGCCCAATGTGTTCATATACTGAGAGCTAGATTCATGGCAAACAAGTCCAATATGTTCATATACAGAGAGCTACATACATGTCAGATCAGTCCAATATAACCTTTTACAGAGAGCTAGCTCCATGGCAGACGAGTACTAAGTATCCATATACAGAAAGCTCGCTACATGGCAGGTTAGTGCAACATTTCCATTTACAGAATTCTAGCTACATGGTAGATGTGTCCAACCTGTCCATATACTGAGAGCTACCTACATGGCAGATCTATCCAAAATATATATGTACAGAGAGCTAGCTACATGGCAGACGAGTCCAAAATATCCATATACAGAGAGCTTGGTACATGGCAGTGTAGTGCAACATTTCTATATACAGAGTACTATCTACAAGGCAGATTAATCCAACTTGTATATATACAGAGAGCAAGCTACATGGCAGAGTACTGCAGCATTTCCATATACAGACTTCTAGCTACATGGCAGATATGTCCAACGTGTCCATAACATGACAGCTAGCTACATGGCAGACAAATCCAATATGTTCATATAGAGAGAGATCTACACACAAAGCAGGGTACTGCAACATTTCTTTATAAAGAGTTCTATCTACAAGGCAGATTAATCTATCTTGTGTATATACAGAGAGCTAGCTACATGGCAGGGGATTGCAGCATTTCCATATACAGATTTGTAGCTACATGGCAGATATGTCCAACGTGTCCATAACCTGAGAGCTAGCAAATTGGAAGACAAGTCCAATATGTTCAAATATAGAAGGCTACCTTCTTGACAGATCAGACCAACATATACATGTACAGAGAGTTAGTTACATGGTAGACATGTCCAAAATGTCCATATACAGAGAGCTAGCCACATGGCAGGGTAGTGCAACATTTCCATATACAGATTTCTAGCACCATGGCAAATATGTCCAACGTGTCCATATACTGAGAGCTAGGTACATGGCAGAATAGACCAACATGTCCATATTCAGGGTAGTAGCTACATGGAAGATATGTCCTAAGTTTCCATATACTGATAGCCAACTACAGTGCAGACAAGTCCAATATGTTCATATAAAGAGAGCTACTTACTTGGCAGATCAGTCCAACATTTCCATCTACAGAGAGGTAGCTACATGGCA
>NW_006415383.1:0-1818 GCF_000296735.1 Chrysochloris asiatica | reverse complement strand
CAATATGTTTATATACAGAGAGATACCTTCTTCGCAGGTCAGTCCAACATATCCATGTACAGAGAGCCAGCTACATGGCAGACGACTCCAAAATGTCCATATTCAGAGAGCTAGCTACATGGCACAATAATCCAACATGTCCACATTCAGGGTAGGAACTACATGACAGATGTGTCCAATGTGTCCATATACGGAGAGCCACATACAGGGCAGACAAATCCAATATGTTCATATACAGAGAGTTACCTACTTGGCAGGTCAGTCCATCATATCCATGTACAGAGAGCTAGCTATATGGCAGACATGTACAAAATGTCCATATATAGAGAGCTAGCCACATGGCAGGGTAGTGCCACATTTTCATATACAGAGTTCTTGCTACAAGGCAGATGACCACAACTTGTCCACATATATAGAGCTAGCTACATGGCATTGTAATGCAACATTTCCATATACTGGGTTCTAGCTACATGGCAGATTTGCCCAATGTGTCCATATACTGAGAGCTAGCTACATGGCAAACAACCTCAATATGTTCATATACAGAGAGCTACATACTTGTCAGATCACTCCAACATCTCCATTTAGAGAGAGCTAGCTACATGGCAGACGAGTACAAAGTGTCCATATACAGAGAGTTGGCTGCATGTCAGTGTAGTGCAACATTTCCATATACAGAGTTCTAGCTAAAGGCAGATGAGTCCAACTTGTCTATATACAGAGAGCTAGATACATGGCAGGGTAGTGCAACATTTCCATATACAGAATTCTAGCTACATGATAGATGTGTCCAACCTGTCCATATACTGAGAGCTACCTACATGGCAGATCTGTCCAAAATATCTATGTACAGAGCTAGCTACATGGCAGACGAGTCCAAAATGTCCATATACAGAGCGCTTGCTACATGGCAGGGTAGTGCAACATTTCTATATACAGAGTACTATCTACAAGGCAGATTAATCCAACTTGTGTATATACAGAGAGCAAGCTACATGGCAGAGTAGTGCAGCACTTCCATATACAGAGATCCAGCTACATGGCATGTGTGTCTAACGTGTCCATAACCTGAGAGCTAGCTACAAGTCAGACAAGTCCAATATGTTCATTTATAGAGAGAGCTACCTACATGGCAGTGTAGAGCAACATTTCCATATACATTTTTCTAGCTTCATGACAGATGTGTCAAACGTGTCTATATGCAGAGAGCTAGCTACATGACTGAGAAGTCCAACATGTCCATATTCAGGGTACTTCCTACTTGGCAGATGTGTCTAACTTGTCCATATACTGAAAGACACCTGCATGGCAGACCAGTCCAATATGTTCATATACAGAGAGCTACTTACTTGGCAGATCAGTCCAACATATCCATACACAGAGAGCTAGCTGTATGGCAGATGAATAAAAAATGTCCAAATACAGAGAGCTGGCCACATGGCAGGGTAGTGCAATATTTCCATATACAGAGTTCTTGCTACAAGGCAGATGAGTCCAACTTGTCTATTTATAGAGAGCTAGCTACATGCCATTGTAGTGCAACAGTTGCATATACTGAGTTCTAGCTACATGGCAGATTTGTCCAATGTGTCCATATACTGAGAGCTAGATAAATGGGAAATAAGTCCAATATGTTCATATACAGAGAGCTACATACTTGTCAGATCAGTCCAACATATCCATTTAGAGAGAGCTAGCTCCATGGCAGACGAGTACAAAATGTTCGTATACAGAAAGCTGGCTATATGGCAGGGTTGTTGTTGTTTGTTGTTGTCAGGTGCCATCGAGTCGGAACCGACTCATAGCGACCCCATGCAC
>NW_006415382.1:3243-4757 GCF_000296735.1 Chrysochloris asiatica | reverse complement strand
GGCACATAACAACAACAACAACATATGCATGTGAAAACAGGACAGTGAATAAGGAAGACCGTAGAAGAACTGATGCTTTTGAGTTATGGTGTTGGAGGAGAATATTGAAAGTGCCATGGGCTGCCAAAAGAACCAATTGGTCTATTTTGGAAGAAATGCAGCCAGAGTTCTCCTTGGAGGCCAGGATGCCCAAAATTCTTGTCTCACACTTTGGACATATTGTCAGGAGGGACCAGTCACTGGAGAAGGATATCATGTTTGGTAAGATGGAGGGTCAGAGAAAAAGCAGAAGACCCTCAGCGAGATGGATTTGCAAAGTGACAGCATCGATTGGCTGAAATGTGGCAAGGAGGGTGAGGTTGGCTCAGGATCCAGCAGTGTTTCTTTCTGCTATGTGTGGGGTTACTATGAGTCGGTGCTAACTCGATGGCACCTAACCACAACAACACCTTCATGGGTCCACATAACTGCATGTAGGCCATGAAATTCAGGGAGAAAATGTAATATTTGATTAATGCATGATTTGCTTAATGATGCCATAATTAAAATACCTCAAGTAGTTGACATTAAAGAACAGAAGTTTAGTTTCTCACAGCTCAGGACTTTAGAAGTCTAAATTTGGGGAGATGTTCCAGAGAGAGGTCCTTGTTGATTTCAGTTTCTAGTAGCTGCCAACAATCTTTGACATTCCTACACTTGCAGATACAGGCCTACTCTGGTAGTATAGTGGTTATGAATCGGGCTGTGAACCGCAAGGTCAGCAGTTCGAAACTTCCAGCTGTTCCGTGGGAGAAAGATGAGGCTTTCTGCTCCCGTAAAGATGTACAGCTTCGGAAACCCTGTACAGGGTCGCTATGAGTTGGAACCGACTCCATGGCACATAACTACAACAACAATTTTACTGTACTTCACAGATTTTGCATTTTTACTAAATGAAGGGTGTGGCAACCTTGTGTGGTATAGTGTATTTTCTAATGTTTCTTCTATGTCTGTTACTCCCAAGAGTGAAGTGGGAGGAAATATTGATAAAATGACATGATTCAGCTGTGGGTGTTAATAGAGATCATTGTAATAGCAAAAACTTGAATGTCTAGCATGGATATAAAATGAACCATCTCAGAAATAGGAGGGGGGACCACACTACCATCAAAGACAAAAGAGTCATGAGTGTAGTACAATCTTTGGACTCCAAGATTCCTGCACATTGAACTTCCTCAACCCAGGGACAGAAAGCTGTAACATCAGAGGAGTAGCAGAGGAGTAACAGTAGCAGAACCAAGAACCAGGGCACAAGACAGAGTGGTGGGCTTCCCAACTCATAGAGCAACTAAAGCTGAGTGAAGATTGCTTGTCGAGTGGAGTGCCTCCAAACACTTAAGTTGGGGAGCTAGGCTTATTGAACTATGGAGCTAGAGTTGAGTGCCTTCAGGCTGAGGCTTATGGTATTGTGTCCCGTGGGAATTTATGAGCAGCCTACTGGAGCAACTGTGCCCTGGGTATTTCTGATCACAAAT
>NW_006415382.1:0-2000 GCF_000296735.1 Chrysochloris asiatica | reverse complement strand
GTGGGAATATCTTACCTTAGAAGGTTCTGAATGGGGCTCATGATTCCACCTAAGGTCCTATACATGCAAATGTTCCTTAAGAATCCTATTGCTCTGGGCAAGTTGTAGAACCTCTTTTAGGTAGTAACTTGTTAACTTTTCTAATAAGACTGCTGGTATAGCAGTATAGAATCAGTGCTAGACTGCAAACCACAAAATTGGTAGTTGAAATCCATCAGCTGTTTCTTGGAAATCCTATATAGGGTTGCTATGAGTGAGAACTGACTCAACGGCACTAAACAATAACTAAAACTTTCCTAATAGACCCAATAATGGTGAGTATTTTCTGAATTCTGTGTAGCTATTGCAATGAATAACTGAACCCAGTGCAGTACAGAGGATTGTGGTATGAATGCATGGTTGGTTCTTCATACTTGATTGGATATGTATCCTGTATCGAGCAAGTTTATCAGTATCGTTTTTTAAACATCATGTGTTCACTTCTTATCTCTGTGGCAATTCTTAAAATATTCCAGACATTTTCATACTGATATTATACACTTGAAGGAGCTCTGGTAGCATAGTGGTTACGAAACAGGCTGCTAATCTCATGGTCAGTAGTTCAAAACTACCAGTTGTTCACGGGAGAAAGATGAGGCTTTCTGCTCCCATAAAGAGTTACAGCCTCAAAAACCCTGTTACAGGGTTGCTATGAGTTGGAACCGACTCCATGGCACATAACAACATTGCACACTTGACAGACTACGTTATAACATAGGCATAACATTTAGATGCACTGGGAAACCAAAAAAATCATGTGATTCACTTTATTGCAGTGTTTTCTTTATTGTGGTGATCTAGAACTGAACCTGCAATATGTCTGAGGTATGCCTCTCTGTCTTCATCATCTGTCTTTTTTTTTTCTCCTTGTGTGGTTCTTTGTGCCTGTTCTGACCATTTTTATCATTCTGTAGTGATTAGGTTTACAACCCACCCTACCCTGATGTTATTAACTTAAACCATGAATATCATTTGCAGTAGGCACTATAGGATAAACAATGGACTGCTAACTACAAGGTTTATGGCTGAAACCCACCAACCACTTCTTGGAAACCCTATATAAGGTGCTATGAGTAGGAACTGACATGATGGTACTTAACAAGAACAACCTAAATGTTGTTGATTTGAATACGTCCACTGTGGAGCTGTAGGATAAGCCCTAGACCTCAAGGTTGGTTTGAACCCCAAACTTGGTGGTTCCAACTCAGCAGCTGTTCCTCGGAAACCCTATACAGAGTTTCTAAGTGTTGGAACAAACTTGAATGTGCTTCACAACAACAAGAAAGACTGTGGAAGAAAGATCAGATGATCTGCTTTGGTAAATAAAGCTTGTAGCCAAGAATACTTTATGGAGCTCAGCTTTACTTTGTAACACATGGGTCACCCTGAGTGGAAATCACTCCAATAACAGCTGTCTTCCTTCTTCAGGGGACTTTGAAAGTGTCAGGATTCTGGTTTGAACTGGACTCACTCAGGTTGCACCATTTCCTCTTTTGCCTATGAATCCTGCTTGCAGTAACAAATTCCTGTTTTTGTTAATCTCCGTGTGCCTCAACATCCCTTATGGTTCCTTTAACCCTAACAACACTCTTGTAAAAAAATCTCTTTAGAGACTCTTCACAGATCTCACTGAGATGTTACATGTTTCCTGCCTAGGCCCTGGCTGATACATGACTTATTTGTACTCTGAAATGTCCAGGGTCACAAATAATGATTCATTTTCCTTTCTAATCTGCCAATCCAGTACAGTTTCTAGGAAAGAATATCTCAAATGAAGATAAAATTATAAATTTTAGATCCAGTTGCTGTCCAGCCCATTCTATCTCATGATGATTTCATGTGTAGTAGAGGTTAATTGTGCTCCCTAGAATTTTCAGTGACTGAGTTTTGGGAAGTAGATCACCATGCTTTAATTGTGAGGAGCCTGTGGGTGAACTCAAACCTCCAACTTTTCAGTTAGC
>NW_006415381.1:4176-4655 GCF_000296735.1 Chrysochloris asiatica | reverse complement strand
TTTTGTATTCAAACACTGAATTAAGTGCCTTAGGGATTTAATTTGTTGAAATAGTTGGCAAAAAAAGGCATAAACTTTCAAAGGAGAAATTAAAATTTGTACAAGAATCCGTTGCCTACTTAGGGCATGACTTATCTAGAAACAGAATAAGACTTTCTTCAGAATGATTGATCACTATTAGAACATTTTCTAGACTCACTACTAAAAAACAAATCAATTGTAAATCAGCCATGGCTCTGCCTATGAAATAATCTATGACAAACTCAAGTTTGTTCAAGATGGGTACGGAAACAACTCACATAAGAGTATAAACAGAAGTGTTTGGACATCTGCAAGCAAAATTTAGACAGATACTCAAAGGAAGGTAAAAGTTTCTTTCAAAACATCATTATTCAGTAACCCAGAAATTAATTGGAACTTAATCCAACAGCATTTTAGGAGGTTGTGGAACAATATACACTTGTCTGGGGATATTCATC
>NW_006415381.1:1480-3551 GCF_000296735.1 Chrysochloris asiatica | reverse complement strand
ACTGATGATATATGGAGGGGATAATAATCAATGTAATGAAACAAGCTATATGAATGGTTGACTGTGAAGCTGATGATGTGCTCTGTAAACTTTCACTCAATGCAAAATAAAAACATTTAATTAAAAAAAACAAAACAAAACATCATTATTGTAAAAAAACAAAAACAAAAACCTGAGATTTAATTAAAAGACACTCTAGGAAAATGATGAAATATGAGTAAAATAGCAAATAGTTCAAAGGAATCATAGCTATATGAGATTAATTAAAAATAATAACATTCACAGAATTTGTTGTGTAAACTTTTAATGAAGATGCAATAAAATATAAAATTAAAAAAAAATCAATCTTTAAGAAAAAATATCAAGGGGGCCACTATGTTATGGAACTTTTTTTTAATTCACAAGGAAGATTTACTAATTCTAAATTTTTGTGGACCTGATAATATAAAGACAGATGAATACGAGGAAACTGACAAATCCAGCATCCTAGTGGGGTATTTTAATACTGCTCTCTCCATAATTAATAGATATGGAAGATTTTTTCAGCCATGTGAGTATACAATTTTTGAAAAGCATAATTAATAGCTTACTATAAGAAACAATTTATAGACTGTCACAACTGAAATATGTTTTTTTCCCAAGCACTCATGAAACATTTATGAAAATCTTTCAACTTCAAGGTTCTAAGAATAGGTTCAGAAAGGTTCAAAGAATGAGTACCATACAGATTACATCCATTGATAACAATGCAATTGAGTAGAAAATCGACAACAAATAAAAAGAGAACAAGAAAGAAAAAAAAATCATTATTGATGATGGGACATGGATTCATCACTATGAGCCTGAGAGTAAACAGCAGAGTATGGATTGGAAACATCCTCAATTGTTGACGAAGAAAAAGTTCAGAAGTAAACCATGAGCTATAAAATTGATGTTTACACTTTGCTGGGATTCTCAAGTGCCAGGATGAGAATGCTATCAGGAAAAAGGTTCATTAATCAATAGTTCTCACAGAAAACATGCTCACTGAAGAGCCGAAGCCTAAACTTCAGATTAAACACAGAGGGCTGCTATATCCATGGCCACTGTGATCTTGTATGACAATGCACATCCGCACACTTCTGCTCACACTGTTGACATTCTGCAAAAACTGAATTTTGAGGTGTTAAAACATCCTCCCTATAGTCCTGATCCTGCTCCATAGGACTTGTTTGTTTCCCTGAAAGCAGCCCTTGGAGGATGAAGAGTCTCCTCAGATGAAGAAGTTAAGACAGTGGTGCATTCATAGCTCCTGGCTCAGCCTAAAACATTTTTAAAATAAGGGAATATGAAAGCTTATTGAGAGATGGACAAAGTGAATTGAAAACAAAGAGATTATGTCAAAAAATGATGTATTTGTCTTTTCTAAAAGTTGATTAAAATGAATTCTACAGCCAGAGTGCAGATAATTTTTTACTCACCCTTGCATACATGTTGTTGTTGTTGTTAAGTGCTGTCAAGTTGGTTCTGACTCATAGCGACTCTGTATAGGGTTTCTAGGAGTTGTATATATGAGGGGGCTTCAAAAAGTTCATGGAAATTTTGAATGAAAAGATAATGGAATTTCTCCATTAGCTTTTTGAAGCTCATATATGTGTGTTTGTGCATATATAGTATACATATATTGTTGTTGTTAGCTGTCATTAAGTCGATTTGGACCCATGGCAACCTTATATAAGGTTTCTAAGGAGCAACTGGTAAGCTTGAACCACTGACCTTACAGTTCAAATGACTTTGCAGTCTGACACATTAGCGCACAGTGCCACACCAGGGCTCCATATATATGTATATTAAGTCCCATCAAGTGAGTTGTGACTCATAGCAATCCTATATAGGGTTTCTGAGCAGCAACTGGTGGGTTTGAACCACTGACCTTGTGGCTCAAATTGAGTCCTGGTCTGGCACAACAGGATAAGCACTGGACTGCTAATTGCAGGGTCGGTGGTTCAAACCCTTCAGCCGCTCTTTGGAAACCCTAACCAGGTCATCACTTAGCAACAGCAACAACAACAAATTATATATATCTATATAT
>NW_006415381.1:0-1270 GCF_000296735.1 Chrysochloris asiatica | reverse complement strand
CTTAGAGAGAGAGAAGCAGCGAAGCAGCACTGGACCAAAAGGTCAGTTCAAACTCACCAGCCATTCCTCAAAAATGCTATACAGGGTCATTATGAGTCAGAACCGACTTGACGTCACTTAACAACATCATATAAGTATATATTTTGCTTGAATCGACTATCAAAACTCATCGACGCAACAGTGAAGAAATCTAATGACGTATTGCATTAGGCAAATCTGCTGCACAAAACCTCTTGAAAGTGTTCAAGAGTAAAGATGTCAGTTTGAGAACTAAGGTGCGCCTGACCCAAGCCATGGTGTTTTCAATAGCTTCATATGTATGTGAAAGTTGGACAGTGAATAAGGAAGACTGTAAAAGAGTTGATGCATTGGAATTATGGTTTTGGAGGAGAATATTGAAAATACTGTGGACTGCTAGTGTGGATTACAAACTGGGCTGCTGACTTTATGCACAACAGAACAAAAAACTGCCTGGTCCTGTGCCATCCTCACAATTTTTGTTAAGATTGAGCCCATTGCTGCTGCCTCCGCTTTACCAAGAATGATGTCCTCCAGGGCCTGGCCCTTCCAATAATATGTCTGAAGTATGAAAGATGAAGTGTGCTAAGTAAAGTGGAGTGTCATCAAAAAAGAGGAAGACCCTCAATGAGATGGATTGGCACAGTGGCAGCAACAATGGGCTCAATCTTAACAGCAATTGTGAGGATGGCACAGGACCAAGTGTTTCCTTCTGTTGTGCATAAGGTTGATATGACTTGGACCCAACTTGATGGCACCTAACAACAAGGAGCTCTGGTAGCGTAGTGGTTACGAATTGAGCTGCGAACCGCAAGGTCAGCAGTTTGAAACTACTAGCTGCTCCACGGGAGAAAGATGAGGCGTTCTGCTCCCATAAAGATTAACAGCCTTGGAAACCCTGTGCAGGGTTGCTATGAGTCGGAACTGACTCCACGGCACATAACAACAACAATAACAATAGAAAGAGACAGAAAATAGTCTATTAAATTTTTTAAAATGTAAAGATGGAAGGTGTTGAAAACTCTTTAGCAGAAACATAGCATAAAAAACATAAAGTTTGAAGATGTTCTGTAGATCCCAAACTGCTTAAGAAATATTCTGTTAATTAAAAAATAATTTTTTAAAAGATGTTCTGGGTTTGGGGCTTAATGGGGTTCAAGGTGAAAGGGAGGGGCAGGAAGCGAACAGAAGGCTATTCTAATTTGCATCTGTGTAATGCTTTACATTTACCAAGTACTTTACACATGAGATT
>NW_006415380.1:3223-4472 GCF_000296735.1 Chrysochloris asiatica | reverse complement strand
GGCTTTGTTAGTTTATGCTTCCTTTTCTCTGGAAATGCAGCCTTCTAAGTGGGGTTGCTCTAGCCCTGCATTCCAAGGTCTGCAGGGGGCAGAGGCACTCGCAGGTGCAGGCGCGGAAGCAGGAGCCGTGTGCAGGCAGACAAAAGCTTAAAATGCCTGTAAATCCTCAGCAATTTGATATTTTAAAAAAATGAATTCAAAATGTTGAAATATGAGATCTTATGTTTGTTCAAAGGCTGTCTGTCTGCTAGACAGAGGTTTCCTATGTGCGATTCCTCCCTTTTTCCCCGGAGCCCTACCTGAGATGCCTGGTCCAGGAAGCGCCACCCTCTGTACTTCTCCATTTATTTTAACCATAGTCATCTAGACAAGATGAAAATTATTCAGTGGAAACTCTATCTTCCCACATACACTCTTAAACTAAACTCCCTCTTGAAAGCTTGTAAGCCAGTCACTTTGTGCCTTTATAACCCCCTCATTTTAGGCTGCCAATGTCTAGGTTTCCTGTCCCTAAATACCCTGTATACAGAGGCAATAGCATTTATACTTGATATGAAGACTTCTTCCCTCTCTGTTGGTATTTTGAGCTACTACATCCATAAGTATAGGTCAAGCTCATCACATTGGAATAATTTACCCTCATTTCCTTTATCAAAAATTGTATTTTTTAATCTTTCCCTCATTGAATTCTGATTATCAAGCCATTGAAGCTAGGTCAAATGGGTACAATTTGCAAGTTTGGGTGTTGCTGAGTCTCCGCTCACTTCATATCAGCTGGATGCTTCACTCTCAGCTCTAGCCTTCCATGGCTATGTCCTTTTCCATGGGCTCAGATGTCCCCAGGTCATTGTAAAGGATTTTTTCCCATTCTGTGGGCTCCCATTTTATTCTTTTGGTGAAATTCTTTGATGCACATTAGTTTCTAAATTTTAGAATGTTCCAATCATCTATTTTATCTTCTTTAGTTTGTGTAATTTTTGCAATGTTTGGTCATCTGTATGTGCCCTGGTTTAGAGCCCTTAAATTTGTCTCCATTTTTCCCTTGATAACCTTTAAAATTCTGAGATTCACATTTAGATCTTTAATTCATGCTGATTTGAGTTTTGTATATGTCATGATGTAAAGGTCTTGTTTTACTCTTTTGTGTATTGCTTTCCAGTTCTTCCAGCACCATCTGTTGTACTTTGGCCCTTCGTCAAAGATCAGTTGGCCGTATGTGGATGGGTTAATTACTGGATTCTCAATTCTG
>NW_006415380.1:2325-3033 GCF_000296735.1 Chrysochloris asiatica | reverse complement strand
GTCCTTTGTTTCTCTGGTTACATTTATTCCTACATAGTTCATCCTCTGAGTGCTATTATGAATGGTATTGCTTTCCTAATGTCCTTTTCAGCACTGTCATTGTTAGTATAGAGGAATCCAGCTGATTTTTGTATGTTGATCTTGTACCCTGCCACTTTGCTGAATACTCCAAAGAGTTCCAGTAGTTTTTTGGCTGAGTCTTTGGGATTTTCTGTGTATAGGATCATATCATCTGCAAATAGAGAGAGTTTTACTTCCTCTTTACCATTCTGGATGCCTTTGATTTCCCTATCTTGCCTTATAGCTCTGTCTAAGATTTCCAAAACAATATTGAATAGGAGTGGTGACAAAGGGCACCCTTATCTTGTTCCTGTTCGCAAGGGGAAGGCTTTCAGTTTCTCTCCATTTAGAGTGATGTTAGCTGTTGGTTTTGTATATATGCTCTGAATTATGCTGAGGAATTTCCCTTCAATTCCTACTTTGTTGAGTGTTTTTATCAGGAATCGACATTCTATTTTGTCAAATGCCTTTTCTGCATCAATCAATATGATCATGTGGTTCTTTTCCTTTTTCTTATTTATATGGTAGATTTTGTTGATTTTTTTTTCTCATATTGAACCATCCTTGCATCCCTGGTATGAATCCCACTTCATCATGATGTATTATTTTTTAGATATGTTGTTCAATTATGTTGGCTAAGATTTTGTT
>NW_006415380.1:0-520 GCF_000296735.1 Chrysochloris asiatica | reverse complement strand
TGCATATGCCCTCTCTTCTTATCAGCTGGACGCTTCACTCTCCACTCTAGTCCTCTGTGGCTATGTCACTGACTCTGAGCCCAAGAGTCCCCAGGACTTGCCACCATGCTGGCCAACCAGGTCTTCACCCGGGTTCACAGAAATCTATTGAACATTGTAGGGCTAGGCTCACTGCTTCATTGATGTTTTTCCCTCGCTTTCCCTTATTGGTGATGAGTGGGGTCACCAATCAGAGCATGTATTCCCATTGAGTCTTAGTCTTGGAAGGGGGTTTGCACTGAGGGGACCCGGCCATGCCTTAATGTTTCCTGGGCAAGCAAGTTGCTTGTTCTTGTAACAACAGTCAGTCTGCCTATGCTGTTTTATATTTTTTATGTAAGTCTTTCTTTCAAGAAGTATCTTCTGTTCTTTTAGCCACTCCAGCATGGTCTGTTCATCCTTTCAAGTGGGAATTTCCCATCTCTGGATATTTGGATGTGGTACAGGCTTCCACTTATAGTCTTATGTATTGCAGAGGCTC
>NW_006415379.1:3312-4695 GCF_000296735.1 Chrysochloris asiatica | reverse complement strand
CAACACCATTCCTCTTCAATTTGTCATTCCCATCATAGTAAACCATGTGGTTTTCAGATTCAGAATGGCCAATAGCAGTCCATTTTAGCTCACTAATGCCTAAGATATTGATGTTTATGCATGCTATTTAATTTTTGATAATGTTTAATTTTCCTAGATTCATACTTCATATATTCCATGTTTCGATTATTAATGGATATTTACAGCTGTTTCTCTTCATTTAGAGTTGTTCCCCATCAGCAAATAAAGGTCCCTTGGGCATTTCTCCCATGGGCTTTACTCCATTCTATCTATTCTATTTTGAGGCAGCAGCTTTTCCCCAGGAACATTTTGAGTGGTTTCCAACCTAAGGGGCTCGTTTTCAGGCACTCTATCTGACAGAAGTGACATATTGCTTTAGGCAAATCGGCTGCATCAGACTTTTTAGAAGTGTTCAAGAGCAAAGATTTCTGTGTGAGGACTAAATTATGCCTGACCCAAAGCCTAGTATTTCCAATATCCTCATATGCATGTAAAACTTGAACAGTAAATAAGGAAGAACTTAGAAGAATATATGTTTTTGAGTTTGGGTGTTGGAGAAGATTATTAAAAGTACCATGACACAATTTGTTGCAGTGCCACCCTTGGTATTCAGCAGATCCAGGTCTTATAGCAAAGAGTGATGTCATCAATGGAATCAAAACAGAGGTGTGAGAGGATGTAGGCTTCAGCAAGCTGCAGCATCAACATTGGTGGCAGAGGTGTCCAGAGTGGCTACAGCTTTCTTGAGACTCTAATCTGTTTTTCTGCTTATTCTTGGTCATGACACCCATCCTCCCAGCCCTGTTGGTTGTTTTCTGGACAGATCTAAACACTCAAGTTAAATCTAGCAGGGTAACAATAGCAGAAGGTGGATTATATCCCTGTGAATGTGTTTGCGCTTATGAACATGCTATGAAAAGGTTGGTCAGTCTTTTTAGGCAGTCCCAGTCCTACTGACAGACACAGAATGTCTTCAGGAATTACCTAGACCCTCTGGTGATAATTGCATCAGTATTACCATGATTTTGATGGCTTAGATGGTTATTGCAGTGGTAATATTCCTACTGAAACCTCATAACCTAAGAGGAGCCAATTTATTGGGAAAATCAATCATTCCTAATAATGGACAAGATCCACCAGCTCCTCGTGAACTAACTTTGTAATGTGGAAAGTAAAAATAAACATCTTGCAGGACCAAATGAACAAATATAACCAGAGTACTCTTAACCTCATTAGAACATTTTTTCTTTTTGCATCTGCATATAGGATGATACTGTTTTTATGAGCTTCTAGAAATTTCACTTGAAAGCTTATTTTTGATTCCTCAGTTGTCACCACCTCTATATACAGTATATTTAGTAA
>NW_006415379.1:1225-2227 GCF_000296735.1 Chrysochloris asiatica | reverse complement strand
CCGGACCCAACCTGCCCACAGCCTGGCTGCAGAGGCCCAGGCCCAACCAAGGCCCAAATCGCCCACCCACCACCATGGCCAAAGCCCTCCTGCCCACTGGCAGGCCCAACTGAAATCCAAATCACCCGCCTGCAGCCTGGTCACTGAGGTCCAACTCGCCCTACCTACCCTCCTGAGGCCCAATCCACCTGAAGCCTGGCCCCTGACACCCAGGTCCCCCAAGGCCCAAACTGCCCACCCGAGGCCCAGCCAACCCACCCGCTGGAGGCCCAAACTGCCCACAGCCCGGTCGCTGAGGTCCAGGCACACCTGAGGCCCAACCTGCCCTCCGCCTATCTCCTGATCATATTACTAATAATTATACTAAAATAAGAATAATCATGCCTAATAAGAAACAATTAACATTATCGAAACACGTCCTAAAGCAGAAGAGAGCAACAGATGCAAATGAGCTGGAGACAGGCAAAAGTTTCATGGAGGAGGAGGAGTGGATTCTAGAAATGCCTGAGAGGGAATTCAGAAGACTGATAGGGAAACAAATTCAAATACTCCAAAAAGGGGTAGAGGAAAATAAGGAAGAAGTAAGGAAAGGGCTGCAGGAACAATCTAATAGGATTGACATAGCACTGGAAACAATTGAAAACCTGCAAAAAGATGCCCAGATGATCAATAACAAGATATCAGAAATAGACAATAGGCTGGAAGGGGAAAGGAGCAGACTAGAAGAGATGGAAGCCAGAACTAGCGAACTGGAAGACAAATCGCTCAATACTGCCAAGATAGAAGAGCAAGCATCTAAAGGATAAAACAATCCGAAGAGAGTCTAAGATTCATGTTGGATAACATGAAGAGGACTAACGTAAGAATGATTGGCATTCCAGAACAAGAAGAATCAAAGAAATCCACAGAGGAGATAGTTGAAGAGCTTCTGGAAGAAAACTTCCCTAACATCTTGAAAGACGAGAAGATAAACATTCAAGAAGCCCTACGTACCCCAGGAAG
>NW_006415379.1:0-751 GCF_000296735.1 Chrysochloris asiatica | reverse complement strand
AAACAGAGATTGACAGGAATGGCAACACCACCTGGAACACAGCCATCAGAAAGCAGAATCCAGAACAGAATGAGACTACATCAACAAACACAAGGGAGCCCAGAGATCAAGTGAAGGACATAAACGTATCAATGTCAAAGAAGGGACAAACACAGCAACAGAAACCCAGGTGGTGGTGATGCCAGGTAAATTACAGGTTGCTATGGAGTATCCTAAATGCAGAGAAAAGTTAGTAGACTTCAACGTAACTCCAAAGAAAGTTAACACTCCACAACATATCATAAAAACAAACCCCCAAACAGAACAAGCAAACAGAGAAACTAGGAAGAAACTGTCCAGAATCAACTCAAAAAACACAAACCCAATTCAAGAAGGAAAACAGAACCAAAGAAAAAACAACATTGCCAAAAAAGTAACATAATGACAGCAATCATTTCACACTTATTAATAATTACATTGAATGTCAATCAATTGAATGCACCAGTGAAGAGACAAAGAGTGGCAGAATGGTTAAGAAAACAAGATCCATCAATATGCTGCCTACAAGAGACACACCTTACACAGAAAGAAAAAAACAGACTAAGAGTCAAAGGATGGAAAAAATATACCAAGCCAACAGCAGGAATAAACAAGCAGGAGTACCTATACTAATCTGTAACAAAGTAGACTTTAAGATAAAAACTAGCTTAAGAGACAAAGAAGGACACTATCTCATGCTCAAAGGGTCAATTGAGCAAGACGACATAACTAT
>NW_006415378.1:4116-4736 GCF_000296735.1 Chrysochloris asiatica | reverse complement strand
TCAGAAACCCTGTTCAGGGTCGCTATGAGTTGGAACCGACTCAACGGTACTTAACAACAACAACAGAACATGGACTGTACGAAGTATGAATCTAGGAAAATTGGAAATTGACAGATGTGTGGTGGAATGAGAATGCTTGGAACGTAGAAAATTCTTAGCAAAAGTAGGCTGAGTAAAGTTAATTATTAGTAAACAGAAACACTTAAATTCAGATATAGATGACTGAACCATTGGAAAATGTATTATCTTCCTGGTTCACCTTAGTGTTTGCTTCCCTTCACAGTATATAAATTTTCAGTTGTATTGTCTTCCTTTGTGGTCTAGAGCTCACATCAAAGGGGGAAGGAGGCTAGCATTTCATCATTTAACATTTACAGAGCACCCACTGTGTAAACACACAGTAGTCTATTGGGCTGTTTTTTCTTTTTTTCATGTTTTATTGTGAATTATGTGATAGTTTACATGGGAGAACATTAGCTTTATAATTATCCTATCATATATCATTTCATTGCCATGGTTACAATCCCCTCCATGCATCAGCAACCAACCAAAGGGTATACCCTGCAAGCCTGCCTACCCCAGGCCCCGGTCGTCACCACATAGCCCCTCTCCATCTCTAG
>NW_006415378.1:2641-3766 GCF_000296735.1 Chrysochloris asiatica | reverse complement strand
TGTAGGCCCCCCCCACTCCATTTTGGGTAGCCAATGTCCAAGTTGCCCATCCCTGTCTACTCTGTGTATGGAGGGGGTGGGAATGATTGTTGCTGTAAAGCTTTGTTCCCTCTTTTAAGCTACTGCATCCATAGGTGTAGGTCAAGTTCATCAAATTGTATCAGATTACTCTTTTTTTCCTCTTCTTTCTTCTTCTAGTCAAGCTCTGATTATCCAGTCATTGAAGCATGGTTGGGCTGTTTTTAATACATAAGACAATAGCATGGAGTGTTATCTACTGAGAAGCATCTTTATGATACAACAGGGAGACATGGAAAATGAAACCAAAAGTCATTCCCATATATAGAAAATGTGTTTTATCACATTTGTGTTTACTACTATATGTTCAAATTCTGTTGTTGTTTTTTCTCTCTCTTTTCCTTCCTTTTCTTTTTAACTTACTTCACTGTTAGTCAGGTTAGCATATGTCTACACTAGACCCAGTGAATAATTCTCCCTTCCCTTCCATCCCTGGTAACCATCAGAGAAATTTTATTATAGAATGAAAACCTTTTCTTGACTTCTTACAGTAGTAATCTCATACAATATCTGTCCCTTTGTGATTGACTAATTTCACCAGCATAATGTCCTCCAGGTTCATCCAGGTTATGAGGTGTCTTGCAGATTCACTGTTATTTTTCAATGTTGTGTAATATTCCATTGTATGTATGTACCATAGTTTATTCCACAATTCTGCTGATGGGCATCTTGACTGTCTCCATTTTTTGCTATTGTAACTAGTGCTGCAATGAATATGTGAGTCCCTGTTCTATTTGTGTCACAGCCCTTATTGCTTGATGATATATACCAAAGTAGGGAGATTGCTGGTCATACAGTATTTCTATTTCCAACTTTCTGAGAGAGTGTCATATCATATTTCACAATGGTTACACCATTTTAATAGTCCCACCAACAGTGTAGAGGGTCCCAGATTCTCCACATGTGCACCAGCATTTTCTGTTTTCTGTTTTTGTTTTCAACTTTGCTAAGGAGCTCTGGTAGCGCAGTGGTTACAAATTGGGCTGTGAACCACAAGGTCAACAGTTCGAAACTACCAGCTGTTCCGCAGGAGAAAGATGAGGCGTT
>NW_006415378.1:0-781 GCF_000296735.1 Chrysochloris asiatica | reverse complement strand
CCCCAACGAGATGGATTGGCCAAGTGGCAGCATCGACAGACTTAAGCATGGGACAGTAGTGAGATTGGCCCAGGATCGGCCAGTGTTAAGTTCTGCTGTACATAAGGTCACTATGAGTCAGTACCAACTCGTTGGCACCTAACAATAACAACAAATTTGTCATTCTATTATTGAGGTGTTGAAATAGATGATAGTCCCTTGTGTAATATGTCATTATCAAAATTTTTTTCCCAGTCTGTGGGCTCTCATTTTACTCTTTTGGTGAAATCTCTTGATGTACGCAAGTGTCTAAATTTTAGGAGGTCCCAGTCATCTTCTTTGTGTGTTTTCAATTATGGCAATAGTGTACTTAAGCCATGAATCAGAACTCCTAAATTTGTCCCTATTTTTCCATTGATGATCTTTAAAGTTCTAGGTTTTATATGTAGGTCTTTAATCCACATTGAGTTTGTTTTTGTAAATGGTGTGAGATATGGGCCTTCTTTCATTCTTCTGCAAAAGGATTTCGAATTTTCCCAGCACCATTGTTCAAACATGATCGCTTCCCCTTTAATGTATTTTGGTCCTTTGTCAATGATCAACTGAACATAGGTGGCTGGATTTACTTTTGGGTTCTCAGGTGTATTCCACTGATCTATGTGTTATTCACTGTACCACTACCAGGCTGTTTTGATTACTGGGGCTGAGTAGTAGGTTTTGAGATCAGGAAGCGATAGGCCTCTTATTTTGTCCTTTTTTTTTTTTAGTAATGGTTTGCCTATCTGGTGTCTCTTTCCTTTCC
>NW_006415377.1:5251-5822 GCF_000296735.1 Chrysochloris asiatica | reverse complement strand
TGCAGATTGGAGCTCTGGTAGCATGGTGGTTATGAATCTGGCTGCTAATCTCAGGGTCAGAAGTTCGAAACTACCAGCTGTTCCGTGGGAGAAAGTTGAGGCTTTCTGTCTGCTCCGGTAAAAAATTTACAGTCTCAGAAACCCTGTACAAGATTGCTATGAGTCAGAATCAACTCCATGATACATAACAACAGCACATGCAGATTACACAGCAGTGTTTGCTGAAAGTGAAGAAAACTGAAAATACTTACTAAAAGTACAGCCCTTCAATATCAATTGACCCTCAATGTAAAGACCACAATTACTCTCACCACTGGACTAATAAAGAACAGCATGATAAATGGAGGAAAGATTGAAGTTGTCAAAGACTTTGTTTTTCTTGAATCCACTATCAGCACTCCTGAAAGCAGCAGTCATGATATCATCTGATGTATTGCTTTAGGCAAATCTGCTGCACAAAACTTCTTTTAAATGTGCAAGATTTCAGTCTAAGAGCTGCGGTGTACCTGAAGTAAGCCCTGGCATTTTCAGTAGCCTCAGCTCTGGTAGCGTAGTGGTTACGAATCGGGCT
>NW_006415377.1:0-1101 GCF_000296735.1 Chrysochloris asiatica | reverse complement strand
ATATTTCTTCATATGTTTGTTGGCTGCTTGAATGTCTTCTTTGGTGCAGTGTCTATTCATGTCTTGTGCCCATTTTTTAATTGGGTTACTTGTCTTTTTCTTGTAAGGTGTTGTAGTTTCCTAATGATTTTAGGAATTAGTCCCTTGTCTGATATGTCATTGCAAAATATTTTTTTCCCATTGTGTGGGTGGCCTTTTACTTTTTTGGTGAAGTCCTTTGATGCACATAAGTTTCTAATTTTTAGAATGTCCTAATTATCTATTTTGTCTTCTTCTTATTGAGCAAATTTTGCAATGTTTCGTGGTTTATTTGTGCCTTGGATTAAAGCCCTTAAATTTGTCCCTATTTTTTCATTGATGACCTCTATAATTCTGGGATTCACATTTGGGTCTATAATCAATGCTGAGTTGGTCTTTGTACATGGCATGAGGTAAAGGTTTTGTTTCAATCTTTTGCATATCGCTTTCCAGTTCTGCCAGCACCAACTGTTAAAGAGATTATGTCTTCCCCATTCAATGTACTTTGGCCATTTGTCAAAGATCAGTTTGCTGTATGTGGATGGGTTAATTTCTGGGTTCTTATTTCTGTTCCATTGATCTATGCATCTTTCATTGTACCAGTACCAGGGTGTTTTGACCACTGTAGCCATGAAGTAAATTTTGAAATCAGGGAGTGAGAGGCCTCCAAATTTTCTCTTTCTCTTAAATAGTGCTTTGCTTATCCTGGGTGTCTTTCCTTTCCATATAACATTTGTAATTTTTCTTCCATATCTCTAAGAATGTCGCTAAGGAGCTCTGATAGCATAGTAGTTAGTTACAAATCAGGCTCTTAACCTCAGGATCAGCAGTTCGAAACTACCAGCTGTTCCACAGGAGAAGGAGTAGACTTTCTCCTCCAGTAAAGATTTACAGCCTTGGAAACCCTGTATAGGGTCGCTATAAGTCAGAACAGACTCCACAGCACATAACAACAACAACAAAGAATGTTGTTGGAATCTGGATTGGGGTTGCGTTATACGTGTAGATTGATTTGGGTGCTATTGACGTTTTCACAATGTTAAGTCTTCCTATCCAGGAGCATGGTACATTCTTCCATTTTTG
>NW_006415376.1:3889-4816 GCF_000296735.1 Chrysochloris asiatica | reverse complement strand
CGACCCGACTGCACTTAACAACTTAACAAGTCTTTACCGGAGCAGAAAGCCTCATCTTTCTTCGGCGGAACAGCTGGTAGTTTCGAACTGCTTACCGTGATATCAGCAGCCCAATTTGTAAGCACTACACTACCAGAGCTCTAACACTTGTTGTTGAAGTGCCGGCGAGTCCTGGTGCGGCGCTGTAGGTTAATGCGCCGGACTGCAAAGCCATTTGAACTCCAAGGTCCTTAAAACTACTATCAGACAAATACCACAAGTGGAAGGCTTTAACAAACAAAGATTTATTCTCTCAGTTTGGGATGCTAGAAGCCGAATTCAGGGTGTCCGCTTTAGGAGAAAGCTTTCTGTCTCTGTTGGCTCTAAGGTCCCTGTCTCTTTTCATTTTCTGTCCCGCAGTCGTCTGGTGTATTTCATGTGGCTCGTATCTTTCTTTACTGTTTGCTTCTTTGGGGCTAGTCTGCTCTTTTCATATCTCAAAGAAGGTTGGTTTATAACACACCCTACTTTGATAATAGTATCATTAACATTACAAAGAAAGGCCTATTTCTAAATGAGATTATGTCTATAAGCAAAGGGTTCAGGATTTATGACACGTTTTGGAGGGGATACAATTTAATCCATAACATTGTCTCTATTTGCTTATGTAGAAAATGTATCTGGTTAATAATATAATCGTTTGGAAGAGACCAGAATATAATAAAACTTGGTTAAGAAAGGCGTTGGGATTTTTCCCTCCTTGAAAATGCTGACATATGAGAAGAAATGCAAAACATTCTGCCCCAGTTTACCATTTTTTGTTAAGTGCTGTTGAGTTGGTTCCAACCCATAGAGACACTGTATCGGGTTTCTGAGGAGCAGCTGGTGAGCTTGAAACACTGACCTTGCAGTTTAAACGACTTTGCAGTCTAACGCATTAACCCACAG
>NW_006415376.1:0-1339 GCF_000296735.1 Chrysochloris asiatica | reverse complement strand
TGATCTCTTCCCCTGGGTGTGATCAAGTTGATTTCTGTATATTTTTGGTAGTGAGGTCCATGTGCATAATCATCTTTTATGTTGTTTTAAAATGTATTTGCAAGGAAAAAGTCATTGTTCTTACAAAATACTATCATGTGATTTCCAGCATTATTTCTATCACCAAAGCCATATTTTCTAACTACTGATCCTTTCTCTTTGTTTCTCACCTTTGCACTCCAATTACCAGTAATTATCAATACATCTTGATTGCATGTTTTATCAATTTCAGACTGAAAAAGTTGGTAGAATTCTTTAATTTCATCATCACTCTCTTAGTGGTTGATGTGGGAATTTGAATAATAGTGGTATTAACTGGTCTTCCTTGTAGATTTATGGATAGTATCCTACCACAGATAACATTTTACAAGGATAAGTAAAAAATGATCTACACTATAGTTATGCCCGTCCACGACCATGGCTGATGACAACATTGTGCATGCATGTGAAATAATTCTGTCAAATTGATGAATGACAGTAGAGTACATGACAAATCATTTGAAAATTATACATGGCTCTGCCTATGAAATAATTTATGACAGACTTGGGTTTGAAAAAGTTTGTGTGAGATGGGTACTGAAACAACTCACTGAAGAGCATAAACAGAAGCTGCAAGCAAAATTTGGACTGAAACTCAAAGGAAGGTAAAAGTTTCTTTGATGATTGAGATAAAACAAAGTGTACAATTTGTTGAATGTAAAGCTGATGACCTTGTATGTAAATCTTCACTCAAATAACAATAAAAAGTTTTGTTTTTTTTGTTTTTTTTAAAGAAGAAAACAAATGTCATATTGTATTAGGCAAATCTGCTGCAAAATACCTGTTTAAAATGTTCAAGAGCACAGATGTCAGTTTGAGGACTAAGGTGCATCTGATCCAAGTCATGGTGTTTTCAGTAACCTTGTATGCATGTAAAAATTGGATAATGAATAAGTAAAGACCACACAAGAATCAATTAATCTGGGCTTCTGGTTTTGGCGGCGGCATAGGCAGAGCCAAGTAAGACAGGCTCCGTAGGTGAGGGACTGAAAGCACAGAGACGCTGCTTTCATGGATCAGCTTTAGGGCTCTGGATCAAGCATAAGATGCATGACATCAGTTTCCAGCACCCAGTGGTGGAAAAATCACAGTATAAAGGAAAATATTGTGATTTAGGAATCTATCCAGACACGGGAGTCCCTCTGCAGTCAACTGTCTGGGCTGAGTTCAGAGGGTGGGGCCACAGCCTGACCAGCACAGTGAACCAGTGCTAAAACCCAGTGCAGGGAAATTTGCAAAAGGAGGTGTGGGAGGATTCTAT
>NW_006415375.1:2454-4783 GCF_000296735.1 Chrysochloris asiatica | reverse complement strand
AACCCATACCGAAGACTATGGTCTTTGATCTTTATCCATAGGTATTTTAAATCCTCTTCACTTCAGCAAAAAAGGTCTGCATATCACATGTTGTTAATGAGTCTTCCTCCAATCCTGATTCCACTTTTTTCCTTCATATAATCCAGCTTCTCAGATTATTTGTTCAGCATATAGATTGAATACATATGGTGAAAGAATCCCATGTTCTGTTTAAACAACTGCCTTTTGATCTATGCACAGGTTCCTCATGAGCACAGTTAAGCGTTCCAGAATATGCATACTTCGCAATCAAAAGCAAAGCTTGTCATGGTCAACCCAATCAAAAGCCAGCACAGGTGAACATCTTTCTGGTATTCTCTGCTTTCAGCCAAGATCCAGCTGATGTCAGTAGTGATATCTCTTCCTCCACGTTCTGTTTGGAATCAGGCTTGAGCCTCTGGAAGTTCTCTGTCAATGTATGGTTGCAGCCATTTTTGCATTATCTTTAGTAAAACTTTACTCGCATGGAATATTAATCATATTGTCTAATTATTTCTGCATTCCAATGAGTCACATTTCTTTGGGATGTGTAGAGATATAGACCTCTTACAGTCAGTTGGCCATATATTTGTCTTCCAAATTTCTTGGAAAATTGGAAATTCTAAAAAAAGAAGTGGAACGCATAAATACTGATATCCTAAACATTAGTGAGCCAAAATGGACTGGTGTTGGCGATTTTGAATTTGACATGGTTTACTATGCCAGGAATGGCAAATTGAAGAGAAATGACATCACATTCATCATCAAAAAGAAGATATCAAGATGTGTCTTAAAGTACAATGCTATCTGTGATAGGATAATATCCATATGACTTTAAGGAAGACCAGGCAATATCACTATTATTTAAATTTACACACCAACCACTAAAGCCAGTGAGGATAAAATTGAAGAATTCTACCAACTTCTTCAGTCTAAAATTGACCAAGCATGCAATCAAGATGTATTGATAATTATCAGTGATTATATTGCATAGATTGGAAACAAAAAGGAAGAAACAGTAGTTGGAAAATATGGCTTGGTGATAGAAATAATGCTGGAGATCGCATGATAGAATTTTACAAGACCAATGACTTCTTCATTGCAAATACCTTTTTTTTAACAGCATAAAAGACGTTTATACACATGAACCTCACCTGATGGAAATCCACAGAAATTAAATTGACTACATCTGTGGAAAGAGTGGAAAAGCTCCATATCATCAGCCAAAACAAGGACAGGGGCACACTGTGGAACAGACCATCAATGGCTCATATGCATGTTCAAGCTGAAAGTGAAGAAATTTGAAACAAGTCTATGAAAGCCAAAATATGACCTTGAGCTTAGCCCACCTGAATTTAGAGATCATATAAAGAACAGATTTGATTCATTAGACACTAAAGGCTGAAAATCTTTATGTGATGACATCAAGGATATCATACAGGAGGAAAGCAAAAGGTCATTAAGGAGAAAAGGAACAAGGAAAAGGCCAAAATGGATGTCAGAAGAGACTCTGAAACATGCTCTCCAGTGAAGAGATGCCTAAGCAAATGGAAGAAATGAAGAGGTAAAAGAGCTGAATTGAAAATTTCAAAGGGCAACTAAAGAAGACAAAGTTAAATATTATGAAGACATATGCAAAGACTTGGAGTTAGAAAGTGAAAAGGGAAGAACACACTTAGCATTTCTTAAAGTAAGGGAACTGAAGGAAAAACTCAAGCCTCAACCTGCAATATTAGGATTCTATGAGGAAAATAGTGAATGATGCAGAAAGCATCAAAAGAAGACTGAAGGAATACACAGAGTCACTGAACCAAGAAAAACATAGTAGATGTTCAACCAATTGAGGAGGTAGCATATGATCAGTAGCCAACCATACTGAAGGAAGAAGTCCAAAGTGTATTGAAGGCATTGGAAAAGAACAGAGCACCAGAAATTGATGGAATACATACTGAAATCTTTCACCAAACTGATACAGCACTGGAGGCACTCACTCATCTAGGCCAAGAAATTTGGAAGACAAGTATATGGCCAACTGACTGGAAGAGATCTGCATTTATGCCCATCCCAAAGAGATGTGACCCATTGGGATGCAGAAATCATCAGACAGTATCATTGATATCCATACGAGTAAAGTTTTACTAAAGATAATGCAAAAATGGCTGCAACCATACATTGACAGAGAACTTCCAGAGGCTCAGGCCTGATTCTGAACAGGATGTGGAGCAAGGGATATCACTACTGACATCAGATGGATCTTGGCTGAAAGCAGAGAATACCAGAAAGATGTTCACCTGTGCTTTATTGACTGACT
>NW_006415375.1:0-1589 GCF_000296735.1 Chrysochloris asiatica | reverse complement strand
AGGAGGGAACAGTCACTGGAGAAGGATATCATGTTTGGTAAAGTGGAGGGTCAGAGAAAAAGAGGAAGACCCCCCAACTAGATGGATTGGCACAGTGGAGGCAGCAATGGGCTTAGGTATAGCAACAATTGTGAGGTTGACCCAGGACTGTTTTATTCTGTTGTGCATAAGCTCACTACTAGTTGGTGCCAACTCAATGGCACCTAACAACATCAAACAAACAAACAAGAACAACAAAATGGAGGATTGGAGAAATAGAGGAAGACCCCAGATGAGACAGATGGCACAGTTGCAGCAGCAGTGCCTCAGACGTAGTCATGATTTTGAGTTTGACGCAGGACTGGGCAGTGTTTTGCATAGGGTCACTATGAGTCAGTACTGACTGGATGGTACCTTACAACAACAACAGATACACAACAGAATAGAACACTGTCCAGTTCCACACTATCCTCACATCGTTGTTATGTATGAACCCATTGTTGCTGCCCCAATGTCAATCCATCTTTTGGAGGTCTTGCTCTTTTTCATTAAAGCTCCACTTTTCCAAGTATGATGTTCCTCCTAATAATAAATCCTAAGTATTAGATATGAAGTCTTACATTCCTGGCTTCTAAGGAGCATATATTTATGTCTATGTATACCACATATAATGGTATACATATACATAAGTATAGCATTCTGGCTATACTTCTTTCAATACAGATTTGTTTGCTCTTCTGGCAGTCCGTGGTACTTTCAATATTCTTATGCAATGCCATAATCAAATGTATCAATTCTTCTATGATCTTTCTTATTTATTGTCCAACTTTCATAAAATATACTCACTTTGTAATTCTTACTTACCTATAAGAAGACACTCGTAAGAAGACGATGGGATAGGATTCTTTTGATTCAATAGTGAATAATTATTCTCATAACTAATTGAGATTATCACAGCTGTAAAAGTAGAACTTTTGTAACATAAATTGGGGGCGGTAGTTAATCTTACATTCCAGGAACAGAGGACAATCAAACAGGAAGAGCATGAGCGGAACATGAGATCCTAACCAGAGAAGCAGCAATACCAGAGATGGAGGCAGAGGTGATGGCATGGAGAGATAGAGCAACTGAGGACTCCAGACTCATGGAAAGAGAAGGATTGTATGCTGATGGGCAGGAGGCAGGGTTGCAAAATGTGCCTTTGGGTTGTTTAAACAATTATATATTCCTGCATGTTTTCATGTACTTAAAAAAAAAAAAAGGGTATAGTAGCAAATACTGTTGGCCAATGGTGCATAGAGGGTATTGTAATCATTGCAATGAAACAAAATATGATTGGTTGAGTGCAAAGTAAATGTTCTCCCATGTAAACTATCACTCAATTCACAATAAAAGCTTTTAAAAAGAGAGAAGACATTGATAAAACTAAATAAAAAGACATATTAAAAAGTCTTTGCTGCTTTTACTTGGCTAGTAGTGGTTGTTATAAATAGCTAAAACACTCTGTTGTTGTTGTTAGGTGCCATCGAGTCGGTACCGACCCATAGTGACCTTATGCACAGCAGAACGAAACACTGCATGATCCTGGGCGAACCTCACTATTGTTGCCA
>NW_006415374.1:3935-4894 GCF_000296735.1 Chrysochloris asiatica | reverse complement strand
ATAGTTTCAGTTCATTTGGCAAGGTTATAATGTTAAAGTATGTTTAATTAACATTCCTGTTTGAGATGCTTTTAAGTGAAGTGCTGTATTCATGTATTAAGATGATAAAGCCAATAGTGTTTCTTTTATTTTGAGGAAACGGACAGAGTGTAGTAGAATATGTTATCCCTGAATATCTTGTTAATCCTCTCAGTTTTTGAAACTGAAGGGTCAAATGGCATTCAGTGCTAAAGAGGTACCATGCCATAGGCTCCTCTACCCAGGATTCCTGAGAAACTACGTGCTGGCCCTTTCTGCTTTGTTAACCTTCAGGTTAAAAGGACACTTGGTCCAAACCTATTCCTTCTAATTCACCATTCATCACTCACTTCCCACAGGTAGACTCGGTGCTGATCTAGACATTAAAAGGGAACAGACTCCAGCCATAATGGGAGGGCCCTTAACAGGTGTGGTTGACCAATGAGACAGCTGTTCAGACAGTGGAAAAGGAGTGGACTCATTGTTCTCAAGTAAAGGGACTGGTGAAGGTGAAGAGCCACGCTCCCTAAGGGAAAAGTAGTTACTGGTGGGAAGCAGATCCCTTGCTGGATCTCTCCCTGGATCTCTTGATCCATAGGGTCATAAATGACACCAGAGATGCCCTACAAGGGGTAGCTAGCCAGTTATCCCACTAGCTGGATGGGTCGAGAAAACAGAAGGGCACTAGACATGAAAAGAGAGGTGTATGTGCAATATTGGGAGCTAAGTGTGGTATTCCTAACAACACAGCTCCTAATGGAACCATCACAAAGGCCCTGCCAGAATTAAGCATGATAGCTAATGAATGGGCTGAAAAATGCTAGAATTAACTAACTGGTTAGAGGGCTGGTTTAGAAAGTGGAACAAAATAGCCACCTCAATCTTCACTTTTCTCATATTGTTGTTGTTAAGTGCCGTTGAGTCGGTTCCGACCCATAGCG
>NW_006415374.1:2144-3480 GCF_000296735.1 Chrysochloris asiatica | reverse complement strand
TTACTGGAATCCACCTGGTCAGAGGCCCAAGGCCATATGCATGTGAATAGGAATAATCCAGGGTGGAGGAAACATAAGTGTTTTAAAAGGTTAATGTGTTTGATTACCTTATGGATAGTGGCTTCTCCTGCTTATTATTGTAAAATGTGTAATAGGAATATTGGGATTTATGATTACAGAAAGTTTGTAAACTGGCCTTTGGCCTATATTTGATTTGATTCATTAGAACTTTAAGGTGGTATCTTGAGCCAGAACCTGAGCTGATACATTTGCATTTGAAAGGATATGAATGCCCACCCAGAACTGTTGAAGACTTGTGAGTTTAAAAACAAAAACAAAAAACTGTTTGGAATTTTGAGTTTCAGAGGTTTCTAGGCAAAGGAAAGTTATCCCATCAAAGAAAACCTCTTTCTAGGACTGAAAGTTGAAGGGAACCAGCCAGCAATATGCTTGCAGATGCACCATGGACCTTGAGATGAAATAAGAGGGAAAGCTGATTGTTTTGAAGTGCAGGGAGGTGTGTGAATTCCCAAGCTTGCAGCTGGTACTCATTTGCCCTAGCTTGAATGGCTAGTGTTGTCGAGCTGACTAGAACCTGACCCGATGAATATGAAGCTGTTTAATACTCCGAGCAGCATCAGCTGCTACAATTGTATGGACTGGACTTTTGCTTATGGATGCAGTTCCTAAAAATTCCAATCAGAATGAAAGTCTCTTCAAATTGAGGAGCATGCATGTCTTCTCAGTGTACTGGATTGGTAGTATGGGCAATTTAGACATGACGCTGTGGCTGTGGGCTAATGTGTCAGACTGCAAAGTCGTTTGAACTGCAACGTCGGTGGGTCAAGCTCACCAGCTGCTCCTTGGAAACCCTATATAGGATCACTATGGGTCTGAATCGACTGGACGGCACTTAACAACAACAATTCTAGTGTGGCACTGTGGGTTAATGCGCCAGACTGCAAAGCCATTTGAAGTGCAAGGTTGGCCTTTCGAGCTCACCAGCTGCTCCTCAGAAACCCTATACAGTCAGAGTCACTTAACAACAACACTTTCAATAATGAGGGGTCAAGGGAAAATCCCCACTGACTAGTTTTGCTGTTTTCCAGATGTGTCTGGTGAAAGGGGGTATGAAATAATGCTGATGAGATTGTATTATTTCAACTGTAGTATTAGTTGTGATGGTCAGAACTGTAATTGTAGGAGGTATGTAACTAAAAGGAGGGAATAGTTATTTTTCATTTCAGGAACAGACAATCCCAGGACATTAAGAAGGAGGAGCTGTGAGAATAAAAGTGGGCGGCTGAAAGTAGTGCTCAGAGCAAGAATCGCCACT
>NW_006415374.1:0-1869 GCF_000296735.1 Chrysochloris asiatica | reverse complement strand
GGTTTCTGAATGCTCCATTGGGTAAAAGTTGTAATCCTAGTTTGCATATCCCCCTCGCATGGTGTGTCCCAAAACCCTATATAAGGTGTGGTTTGTGAACTTTAAACCCTATATAAGGTGTGGTTTGTGAACTGCTTGGGGTCGAGCTTTGGTGAGCTGATGCAGTAACACTGCTGTAACACCGCTGAACACTACACTGCCAGCCGCCACTCGACCCTAGCATGCTAGCTTGAATAAAGCCCGCCTGCTTTTACATTATCTTTGTCTCTTGGTCTCCTTATTGGGTGGTGGTCTCGGACCCTAACATCCTATGAGTGGAACTTGGGATCCCTGCTTGAAGAAGCAGTGACAGCTGAGATGGTGGCAGAAGTGGTGACATGGAGCAGCTATGGACTCTAGGCCCATGGACTGAATGAGGCTGTGTGCCTATGGGCTGGAGATTGTATGTGTATCAAGTATTTAATATAGGCATAATTAGCTGCACTCTTAGGGACATTGAGAAATGATATACTTTATAAAGAAAAGAGCCAACAGATACTAAATGGATTTAAGAAGTATACATGAAGATGGACCAATGTGTGTAAAGAGAAAAGGGAAGAATTTGTGAGAAATTGCTGTTGGGGTGATCCATCTTCAGAATCAAGGAAATCTTGGGGGTAGCAAGTTGGCGTGACATAAGGGAACTCTGAAAACAGGAAGGGACTAGTCTGATCTGCTAGACTCTTTTGAAATAAGAATACACCCATCAAAGAAGTAGGGGGAAGTTCATGGGGAGGGGATGAAACTCTAACTTTAGATGAGAATGCTCCTGTAGGGGCTAGTAGGCGCCAGCCATTCGGGAAAGATTGTAACCTCCAAAGTACCCAGTAAAGGGGAAATGGAGGAGGGGCTTTTTCTGAGTTAGGTTAATAAAACTCTTTGTCAAATGGCCACACTACGCATCTGCCCGTGTTAAGGGCTGGGTGCCTGATTTTGCAAATTGGAATAAAGAAAACCTCACTCTCACTAAAATGAATACAGATTGGATTACTTGAGCGTTTGTCAGTATAGACAACATTTCTCACAAAAAGTAAATAAGTTGAATGAGGTCAGGGCTGTCTGGCAACTCCTTCATTCAAAGGAAACCACTTCCTGGGCAACTCTGGGGAGTCTGAGAGAGCAGCTCATATGTCAGCTCTGTCTCTTCCCAGCTGGTCCTCACCAGACTACTGTGTCTCTATGGGCCCCAATTTCCTCATTTGAGGGATAGATGTGTGGATCAGATGGGATCACCCACAGAGCAGGATTAGCATAATGAATGATGCCCCACAAATAAACACCAACCTGCCCACTGTCATTGCATACAAAGAGACTTCCTGGTTCTGCCACCATTCTCTAAGGAAACAGCAGTGGGGGCTGGGTGGGAGTGGTGGTGGTGGTGGGAGGAATGTGGATAACTTACCTTTTCCTTTGACTGTCAGCTTACACTTCACCTCCTTAAGGAGATCTTTTCTCTGATTCCCTCTCTTCCCACCACCTGACACTGACCAGGTCTCCCCTCACGGTGCCGTTGTTCCTCTCAGTGGCAGGGATATTTTAAAGACTGTAGTTCTCCCCCAGGGATGCATAAGTTTCAGGAGAGCAAGGGCTGTGCATGGCTGCTCTCCATTGTATCCCCAGAGCCCACAGCCCTGGCACTTCTAACAACTCAATGATTTAAGCTGGTTTATTCATTGGATGAATGACAGCATACCCCACCACCGCAATGGTCACCCACAACTCACCCCTAATCCCTCAGGATTTTGGCTGCCATATCAGCCTCTACTTGTATGTCCTGCCAACTAAAAGTCCCTGGGTGGTGCTTTCTCATCTGCTAACCAAAAGCTTGGA
>NW_006415373.1:4407-5258 GCF_000296735.1 Chrysochloris asiatica | reverse complement strand
TGCTGGATTCTGTTGGCTAGGATTTTGTTGAGAATTTTTGCATCTGTGTTCATGAGGGATATTGGTCTATAATTTTCTTTCTTAGTGACATCCTTTTCTGGTTTTGGTATGAGGGTTATGCTTGCTTCATAAAATGTATTAGGAAGTTTTCCATCCTCCTCTGTCTTCTGGAATAATTTAAGAAGAATTGGTGACAGCTCTTCCCTGAATATTTGGCAGACCTCTCCAGTAAAGCCATCTGGGCCTGGACTTTTTTTGATTGGGAGTTTATTGATGACCTGATCAATTTCTTCTTTTGTTATGCAACTGTTCAGGTTTTCTACTTCAGCCTGTGTAAGTTTAGGTCTTTTTTTTTTTTTTTTTTTTTAATGTTGTGAATTATGTGATAGTTTACATGGGAGAACATTAGTTTTACATTCATCTTATTATATATCGTTTCATTGCCATGGTTACAGTCCCCGTCATACATCACCAACCAACCAAATGGTATACACTACAAGCCTGCCTTCTGGTCATCAGCAAACAGTCCCTCTCCCTCTCTGTGTCTGAAGTCCCCAATTGCTCCATCTCTCCACATCATCATCTCTGCCTTCATCTCAGGCATCACTGCTTCTCTGGGTAGGGTTCCGCTCTCCGCTCTTCTCCCTTGATGGTCCCAGGGACCTGTGCTCCTAGGCTGAAAAGTTAATTACGCCCCTCCTTATACAAAACGTCTACCTTTACACTTCCAACCATCACAAGCAGTCCTGATATAGTAATTATTCACTATTGTATCACAAGAGACCCATCCGCATTTCATTTCATCAGCCCCACCTAGACAGATTGTATACTACTCAGTGGAGATTCTACCT
>NW_006415373.1:1609-2187 GCF_000296735.1 Chrysochloris asiatica | reverse complement strand
TTCAAACCTGCCTAATTGTTCTCCCATCTGCTTTGTTCTTCCATTCCCCTTTCCCTTCTTGTATATTGCCCCCTCCCCAGCACCCAAACTATCCTATGTCTATTCCCTGCCCTGTGCTCCACCTTCCCCTCCCTCCCCTCACCACACCTCCACATCCCAGCATCCAGCAAAGAATTCACACCCTTTAATATGGGTTCTTTTTCTTAGTCTTTTACAATAGTGGTCCTATGCAGTATTTCTCCTTTTGTGACTGACTATTGGTAGCGTAGTGGTTACAAATTGGGCTGTGAAACACAAGGTCAGCAGTTCGAGACTACCAGCGGTGTGGCGGGAGAAAGATGAGGCTTTCTACTTCCGTAAAGATTTACAGCCTCAGAAACCCTGTACAGGGGTCGCTATGAGTTGGAACTGACTCCCATGGCCCTTAAAAACAACAACAAAACAATTCACTAAACATAATGCCCTCAAGGTTCATCCATGTTAGGTGGTGGCTTGCAGCTTCCTTGTTATTTTTCAGTGTAGCATAATATTCCATTGTGTGTATGTACAACAGTTTGTTTATCCATTCTTCAGTTGAT
>NW_006415373.1:0-548 GCF_000296735.1 Chrysochloris asiatica | reverse complement strand
GCTTTGGGCAGTATTGACATTTTCACAATGTTAAGTCTTCCTATCCAGGAGCATGGTACATTCTTCCATTTTTGTAAGTCTCTTTTAGTAGTGTTTTGTAGTTTTCTTTGTTTCTCTGGTTACATTTATTCCTAGATATTTCATCCTTTGGATGGCTATTGTAAATCGTATTGGTTTCCTAAAGTCCTTTTCAACCCTGTCATTTTTGGTATAGAGGAATCCAACTGATTTTTGTATGTTGATCTTATGTCCTGCCACTTGGGTAAATCTTTCAATAAGGTCTAGTAACTTTTTTGCTGAGTCTTTGGGGTTTTCTACATGTAGGATCATATCGTCTGCAAATAGGGAGAGTTTTACTTCCTATTTGCCAATTTGGATGCCTTTAATTTCCTTGTCTTGCGTATAGCTCTTGCTGAGAATTCCAGCACAATATTGCATAGGAGTGGTGACAAAGGGCATCCTTGTCAGGTTCCTGTTCACAGAGGGAAGGCTTTCAGTTTCTCTCCATTGAGAGTAATATAGGCTGTTGGTTTTGTGTATATGCTCTT
>NW_006415372.1:3004-4763 GCF_000296735.1 Chrysochloris asiatica | reverse complement strand
AGGGTTTCTGGGACTGTAAATCTTTACGTGAGCAGAAATCCTCATCTTTCTTCCATAGAATACCTGGTCGTTTTGAACTGCTGACTTTAAGGTTCACAGCCCAATTCACAACCACCACGACACCAGAACTCCTTAATGGCTTTTGTGACAGAAATGATGCTGGAGATGACATGATAAAATTCTTCAAAATCAATTATTTTTTTCATTTTAAATCCCTTTTTTAACAGCTAAAGAGATGCTTCTACACATGGACCTCACCAGATATAATACACAGATATCAAAGTGACTACATCTGTGGCAAATCAAGGCCAGAGGCAGATTGTGGAACATACCATTAATTACTCACATGAAAATTCAGACTAAAACTGAAGAAAATGAAAACAAGTCCATAAGAGCCTAAATATAACCTTGAATATATCCTGAATTTAGAGATAATTTGAAGAATAGATTTGATACATTAAACAAAAGACCAAAGACCAGAAGAGTTGTGGGATAATACCAAAGACATCATATAGGAATATAGCAAAAGTCATTAATAAGACAATAAAGAAGCTAAAGGTCTAAATGGATGTCAGAATAGACACTAAAACTTGCTCTACAGTGTAGAGATGCTAAAGCAAATGGAAGAATTGAGAGGTGCAAGAGTTGAAAAGAAAATTTCCAAGTTCAGCTCGAGAAGAATAAGTCAAATATTACAATGAAATGTGCAAAAATCTAGAATCAGAAAATCAAAAGGGAAGAATACGCTGAGCATTACTCAAGCTGAGGGAACAGGGGGGAAAATTGAGGATCTGATTTCATTATTAAAGTATTTTCTGGGCAAATTATTGAATGATACAGAAAGCATCAAAAGAAGATGGAGGAATACACAGAGTCACTGCACCAAAAGGAAATGGTTGAGGCCCAACCATTTCAAGAGGTAACATATGATCAAGAGCCAATGATACTAAAGGAAGAAGTCCAAGGGACATTAAAGAAATTGGCAAAGAACAAGGTATGTGGAATTGCTGGGAAAAAACAGTAAAATCTTTCAAGAAAGTGAGGCAGCACAGAAGGCATTCACTCACTTATGCCAAGATATTTGGAAGTCAAATACCTGGCTGACTGGTTTGAAGAGATCCATATTTGTGCCCATTCCAAAGAGAGGTGACCCAAAGGAATGGGAAAATCATTGGACAATATCTTGGATATCCCATGCAAATAAAGTTTTACTAAAGGTAATATAGAAATGGCTGAAAGCATACATGCATGATAGAGAACCTCCAGAGGTTCAAGCCAATTCAAAAGGGGCATGGATACAGGGATATCATTGCTGATGTCCAATGGATCTTGGCAACTAGTACAAAATACCAAAAAGATGATTACCTGTACTTTATTGACTACGTAAAGGCTTTCAATTGTGTGGATCATGAAAAGCTATGGGCAGTATTGTGAAGTATGAGTATTCTAGAACACTTAATTGTGCTCATGAGGAATCTGTATATGGACCAAGAGACGGTTGTTCAAAGAGAACTTGGGAACACTGAATGGTTTAATATCAAGAAAGGTGTGCGACAGGGTTGTAGTCGTTCACCATATTCAATTCAACCTGTATGCTGAGCAAATTACCAGAGAAGCTAAGTTACATGAAGAAAAACATGGCTTCAAGATTGGAGAAAGACTTATTAACAACCTGAGATATGCAGATGATGCAACGTTGCTTAGTGAAAGTGAAAGGACTTAAAATACTTACTGATGAAGATCAGAGAAAACAGCCTTT
>NW_006415372.1:0-532 GCF_000296735.1 Chrysochloris asiatica | reverse complement strand
CCACAGGCTTTACTCTTATGTGCTTTACTCCATTCACATCATTCTGGTCAGCTCTAAAGGATGCATCTCTTCTACAGTCACATTTTGAGTACCTTCCAACCTGAGGGGCTCATTTTCCAGCACTACATCTGACAGTGTTTCTCTACAATTCACAAGATTTTCAGCGTCTCAATATTTGGAATTAGTTTGTCACTCCTTCTTCCTAATCTGTCTTCGTCTAGAAGCTCATCTGAAACCTGTCCACCATGGGTGACCCTGCTTGTATTTAAAATGCCAGTGGCATAGCTTTCAGAATCACAGCAACTCATAAGCTACCACCGTATGACAAACTGGCAGACAATAGTGGTGAAAATACCATGGGTTACAATAAACAAACAAACAGATGTGTCTTGTAAGAAGTGGTTCTTGGAGGACTGGATGACCAGACGTTTTGTTTCATGCTTCAGCCATAAATTTAGGAGGGACCAGTCTCTGGAGAAGGATATCATGTTTGATAAGGTTGTGTCCACACCTCTCTATGCACAAGTAGAAG
>NW_006415371.1:3203-4717 GCF_000296735.1 Chrysochloris asiatica | reverse complement strand
CCACCGAGAAACAGCATTCCTCATGATAATGAAAGGAGTGGGAACCCTAAACACATATGGAAAGGACTGAATGTCCATTAACAGAGTAATTGTTAGTGCCATTAAGTCAATTCTGACTCATAGTGACCCTGTATGGGGCTTCCAATAAGTGCGTTTGAACCACCAAACTTGTGATTAGCAGTCGAGTGCTTGATCCTACATTGCCACATCAGGACTCCTTCAGCAGGATGTTGTTGTTAAGTGCCACTGAGTAGCTTCTGACCTATAGCAACCCTGCTTAGGGTTTCCGAGGAATGGCTGGGTGAGCTTGAACTGCCAACTTTGCAGATCAAACTGATGTTACAGACCAGCACATTAACCCACAGTGCCACACCAGGGCTCCTACAACAGGATTATTGTTGTTGTTGTGATGTGCCGTGGAGTCAGTTCTGACTCATAGCAACCCGTACAGGGTTTCCGAGGCTATAAATCTTTACGGGAGCAGAAAGCCTCATCTTTCTCCCACAGAACAGCTGGTAGTTTTGAACTGCTGACCTTGAGATTTGCAGCCCAATTAGTAACCACTACACTACCAGAGCTCCTTCCTGCAACAGGATAGTGGCTAGCTAATAGCTAGTAGCAAGACCAGATGAGCCACAGCTACACATAACATTGGACTGTGTTATGAATTAAATTGTGCCCCCACATACAGACAAAAAAATTATCTATTGAAGACTAACCCCTAATACATGTTTAGAAAAAAGGTCTTTGATGGTCTTATGAGTATGAGTTGAGTTAACATGCAATCCTACTGTAGTAAGATGAGTCCTAACCCGATATGACTGGTGGTGTGGTAGTTATGTGCCATGGAGTCAATTTCAACTCATAGTGATCCTATGTAGGTTTTCTGAGGCTTTAACTATTTACAGGAGCAGAAGTCCTCATCTTTCTCCTGCAGAGCTACTAGTGGATTCGAACTGCTGGCCTTGTGGTTATCACCCAGTTATGCTACCAAAGCTCCAATATGACTGGTGTCCTTATAAAAGACGAGAGACAGTGTCATAGAGGCAAGAATGTCATGTGATCAGGGAGACAGAGATTTCTGGGATTACCAGCAGCTGGAGGAGACAAACTGCATTTTCTGCTGGAGAGCATACAGTCCTGCTGACACCCTGAATTCATATCTTAGCCTTAGGAATGTACTGTGCATCATGTGATGTCATTTATAATAATAATAATAATAAAGCTTGAAAACAAGCAAACTAACAATATGTGATTTAGGCATGCATTCTTGTGTGACAGGGGTCAGTATTCATTTTCTGTCAGACCAGGTAGTAAAAAATTTTAAGGCTTTATGGGCCCTACAGTCTTGTCTCACAAGACTTGACTCTGCTGTTGCAGTGAAAACAACCACAGGCAACAGGTCAGTGAATGAGCATGGCTGTGCCGTACTCAGAACTTAAATGGTGTTGGAGGAGAATACTGAAAGTGCCATGGACTGCCAAAAGAACCAATAGATCTGTTTTGGAAGAAGT
>NW_006415371.1:0-1118 GCF_000296735.1 Chrysochloris asiatica | reverse complement strand
ATTCCTGAAATTTATCTTTACATATTGAAAGTATCCTATTTCCTGATGGCTTGACACTTATCATAAGCAAACTAAACCTCTCTCTTTTTATGTATGTGGGGGGGGGGGAGTATATTATCTTGGTAAAATAATTAATGTCAGGATGAGTGATCTCCAATACTGGTGGAAATGAGAGTATCTTGAAAGCAAAAATTCTTGGGCCCTACCGAAGAGCATTTCAAACACTCTCCTGGTATCTCCAGTGCTCAGCTGGGATGAGAACTCTAGTCCTGGCTGTAATGGAAACGTCCCTACCAATCTGTATCCACAACCTACACTATTTCGTTCTGCATTCAAAACTAGTTGCTTTTTTTTTTTTGTATCCCAGATCCCTGTTGTTCCAAGGTTTTACATACATCGTTATTTGCCTCTGTCCCACTTCAGTTTCACATTCATCCTAATCGTATTTCATTTCATTGAAGTGATTAAAATCCCCTCTGTGCCTCATCAAATAACCAAAGTATACACCCCACATGCCAGCACCCCCCTGGCTGTCAGCAAACAGCTCCTCTTCTTCCCTAGTCCTGCATCCCCAGCCACTCCATCTGTCCATGCCATCATAGTCCCCCCAACAATTTTGGGTCTGAGCAGTTTCCTGCCCCCCACCCCAAGGTATTCCAGTTAGTTATAGGTTGGATCCAGGCCCATATGTTTTCTGTTGTGATGCTTCTGGCTGTTCCCCCCCTCAAGTGTCTATTTCACAGTGGTAGGCAAGGGAGACCAAGATTCAAAAGACGGCCATGCATCCTAACATTATTCCCCTTTTTTCCGCCTTTCAAGCCATGCCTCAATCCCTGTACCCTGAAGCCCTCTTATTACAGGGTTATGTATACTTAGTCATTTAGCTCTGTCTCACCTAGCCCATGTGAACCTGCCCAACCGTTCTCACATCCACCTTGTTCTTCTTTTTCCCCTCCCCCTTCTTGTGTATTGCCAGGCTTCCCCCCGCCCCCTCAGGCTCTCCTGTGTCTATTTCCTACCCTGTGCTCTCCCCACCTCTCATCCCATATGTACCGATGATCAGTACTTACATTTTTAGATTATTTTCCCCCTCCCTTTTGGGTGGGTTCTTTTTCTTA
>NW_006415370.1:3845-4886 GCF_000296735.1 Chrysochloris asiatica | reverse complement strand
CTTGGCAGATCAGTCCAACATATCCATGTACAGGGAGCTACCTATATGGCAGATGAGTCCAAAGTGTCCATATACAGAGAGCAAACTACATGAGAGGGTAGTGAAACATTTCCATATATAGAGTTCTAGGTATAAGGCAGATAAGTCCAACTTGTCTATATACAGAGAGCTAGCTACATGACAGAGTAGTGCAACACTTCGATATACAGAGTTCTAGGTACATAGCCGATGTGTCCAATGTGTCCATACACTGAGAGCTAGCTACATGGCAGAGCAATCCGACTTGTCCATATACACGGTACTTGCTACATGAAACATGAGTCCAACATGTCCATATACTGAGAGCTAGCTACATGGCAGAGAAGTCCAATATGTTCATATACAGAGAGCTATCTACTTCCCAGATCAGTGTAACATATCCATTTACAGTGACCTGCCTACTTTGCAGACGAGTCCAAAATGTCCATATACAGAGAGCTAGCTACATGTAAGAGTAGTGCAACATTTTCATATACAGAGTTCTAGCTACATGGCAGATGAGTCCAAAGTGTCCATATACTGAGAGCTGGCTACATGGCAGAGTAGTCCAGCATCGCCATATTCACTGTACTAGCCACATTGCAGATGAATCCAACTTGTCCATATACTGAGAATTAGCTACATGGCAGACAAGTACAGTATGTTCATATACAGGGAACTAACTACTTGGCATATCAGTCCAATATATCCATGAACAGAGAGCTACCTATATGGCAGACACGTCCAAAGTGTACATATACAGAGAGCAAACCACATGGCAGTGTAGTGAAACATTTCCATATACAGTGTTCTAGGTACAAGGCAGATAAGTCCAACTTGTCTATATACAGAAAGCTAGCTACATGACAGAGAAGTGCAACATTTCCATTTACAGAGTTCTAAGTACATGGCAGATATGTCCAACTTGTCCATACACTGAGAGCTAGCTACATGGCAGAGCAATCCGACTTGTCCATATACAGGGTACTAGCTATATGGAACATGAGTCCAATATGTCTATAT
>NW_006415370.1:0-565 GCF_000296735.1 Chrysochloris asiatica | reverse complement strand
CAGCTAGTTACATGGCAGAGTAGTCCAGCATGTTCATATTCAGTGTACTATCTACATTGCAGATGAATCCAACTTGTCCATATACTGCAAACTAGCTACATGGCAGAGTAGTCCAACATGTCATATACAGAGTACTAACAACATGGCAGATGAGTCCAACATGTCCATATACCGAGAGTTAACTACATGGCAGATGTGTCCAACAAATATATATATAAATTACTAGCTACAAGGCAGATGAGTCCAACATGTTCATACAGATAGATCTAGCTACATGGCTGATGATTTAAATATGTACATATACAGGGAGCTTGCTACATGGCAGACAATTCCAATATGTCCATATGCAGTGAGCTAGCTACATGGCAGATCTGTCCAACATATCCATTCACTGAGAGATAGCTACATGACAGACGAGTCCAAAATGTCTATATACAGTGAGCTAGCTACATGGCAGATCAGTCAAAAATATCCATGGACAAAGAGCTAGCTAAATGGCATACAAGTCCAAAATGTCCATATACAGAGAGCTAGTTACATGGCAGGGTAGTGCAACATTTCCATA
>NW_006415369.1:3939-4815 GCF_000296735.1 Chrysochloris asiatica | reverse complement strand
TAAAAAAAAAGATTAAAAAAAAAAAAAAAGAACCAACAGATCTGTGTTGGAAGAAGTATAGCCAGAGTGCTCCTTGGAGGCCAAGATGGCCAAACTTCGTGTCTCATACTTTGGACATATTGTCAGCAGGGACCAGCCACTGGAGAAGGATATCATTTTTAGTAGGGTTGAGGGTCAGAGAAAAAGAGGTAGACCCCCAATGAGATGGAATGGCAAAATGGAAGCATCAGTGGGCTCAAGCATGGCAACAGTAGTGAGGTTGGCCCAGGATCGGGCAGTGTTTCTTTCTGCTGTGCATAATAAGGTCTCTATGAATCGGTACCAATTTGATGGCACCTAATAACAACAAGCAAGACCCGTAGACTTTGTGGAAATACAACAGAAAAACTTTTCTGAGCCAGGCTTAGCTCTAATAAGCAGACATGTGGCCATATGTTTCACTTCTCCTAATAACTTTCTCCCTTGATTGACTGGTAGATTCGAACTACTGACCTTGAGGTTAGCAGCCCAGATTGTAATCCACTATGCTAACTCCTTAAAGCTTATGAGTTGTAATATTCAGATACCATTTGAGTCCATCTTACTTCCTTAATGCTTGAAGCTGCAGCTGTGTGCCATCTGGTTGGTTCTGATGCACAGTGACCCTGTACAGGATTTCCAAAGCTGTAAATCTTTACAGAAGCAGAAAGTCTCATCATTCTCTAGCTGAGTGGCTAGTGAATTGAAACTGCTGATCTTGTTGTTAGTAACCCAATGCATAACCCACTATGCTACCAGGGTTCCTTTTGTCCAATGTTTGTTGTTGTTAAGTGCCATCAAGTTGGTTCTGACCCATAGTGGTCCTGTATAGGGTTTCTGAGGATTTGAACCACCAAC
>NW_006415369.1:3011-3550 GCF_000296735.1 Chrysochloris asiatica | reverse complement strand
AATGGATAAGGAAACAGGGACCTTCAATATGCTGCCTACAAGAGACAACTTATACAGAAAAAACAAAAGTAAAGACTGGAAAAAATATATCAACCTAATCGCAATAAAAAATAAGCAGGAATGACAATATTAATCTCTGGTAAAATAAACTTTAAGGCAAAAACCAGAATAAGAGACAAAGAAGAACATTATCTCATGGTTAAAGGGTCAATTGAACAAGAGGGCATACCATAATATCTATGCTTCCAATGAAAGAGCTTCAAAATACATAAATCAAACTCTAATAGAATTAAAGAAAGAAATAGACAACTCTACAATAATAGTGCGAGATTTTAATACACCTCTTTTGACAAAGGACAGAACAATCAGAAAGAAACTCAGTAAAAACACAGAGAAACTAAACAACACAATCAATCAACTTGACCTCACAGACTTGTACAGAGCCTTCAACACAGCAACAGCACAGTACACATGGAACATTCTCCTGAATAGACTATGAGTTAGGCTAGAAAGCAAGTCTCGGTAATTTTAAAACATCA
>NW_006415369.1:0-1206 GCF_000296735.1 Chrysochloris asiatica | reverse complement strand
GCAGTTTGCAGCCCGATTTCTAACCACTATGGAGCTCCTTGCTCCTATACATAGACAATCCCAAAGACTCAGAAAAACAATTGGAATTCACTGGAAGATTCAGAAGATTCAGATCAATATACAAAACTCAGCTGGATTGTTCTATACTAATAATACAGCTCTGAAAAGGAAATTAGGAAAACAAATACCATTTACGATAACCACCCAAAGGATGAAATACTTAGGAATAAATCTAACCAGAGAAACAAAAGATCTATACAAAGAACACTATAAAACACTACTACAAGAATCCAGATGAGATTTACAAAAAGAATATACTATGCAAGTGAATAGGAAGACTTAACACTGTGAAAATGTCACTACTACCCAAAACAATCTACAGATATAACGCAATCCCATTCCTGATTTCAACAACATCCTTTAGAGATGGAAAAAATGATCACGAACTTTACATGGAAAGGAAAGAGACCTCAGATAACAAAGCAAGGCTTAAGAAAACAAAGTTGGAGGTCTCCCATTCCATGATCTCAAAATTTACTACACAGCCACAGTGTTGAAAACAGCCTGGTACTGGTACAATGAAAGATACATAGATCAATGGAACTGAATTGAGAACCCAGAAGTAAATCCATCCACATACAGTCAACTGATCTTTGACAAATGGCCAAAACACGTTAAATGTGGAAGAGATAGTCTCTTCAACAAATGGTGCTGACAAAACTGGAAATCCATTTGCAGAAGAATGAAACAAGAACCATACCTCACAACATACACAAAAACAGATTCAATATGAATTAAAGACCTAAATGTAAAACCTAGAGCGGTAAAGATCATTAATGAAAAAATAAGGACAAACAGGGGCTCTAATACATGGCATACATACACTGTCAAACATAACTAAAACACACAGTCAGAGACATAATAGATGACTTGTTGTTGTTGGGTGCCATCGAGTCGGTACCTACTCATAGTGACCCTATGCACAACAGAACGAAACAGTCAGGCCTGGTCCTGGGCCACGCTCACTGCTATTGCCACGCTTGAGCCCAGTGATGCTGCCACTTGACCAGTCCATCTCACTGGGGGTCTTCCTCTTTTTTTCTGACCCTTCACCTTACCAAACATGATATCCTTCTCCAGCAACTGGTCCCTCCTGACAATATGTCCGAAGTATGAGAGACGAAGTTTGGCCATCCTGGCCTCCAA
>NW_006415368.1:4093-4736 GCF_000296735.1 Chrysochloris asiatica | reverse complement strand
CTCTGTATATGGGCATGGTGAATGCATCAGCCATGGAGCCAGCTGTCTCTGTATGAATATGGTAGATTCATCTGCTTTGTCGCTAGTCCTCTATATAAACACATGTAGGAACCATCTACCATGTAGCTAGTACTCTGTATATGGACATGTTGGACTTCTCTGCCTTGTAGCTAGCTCTCAGTATATGGACACGTTGGATTCATTTGCTATGGGCTCAAACTCTGTATAAGGAAATGTTGCACTATTCTGCCATGTAGCTAGCTCTCTGATCATGAATATGTTGGATTTATCTGTCATGTAGTTAGCTCTTTGTATATGAACATATTGGACTCGTGTGCCATGTAGCTACCTCTCTGTATATGGACATGTTGGAATCATCTGCCTTGTAGCTATTCCTCTATATATACACATGTTGGACTCATCTGCCATGTAGCTAACTCTCAGTATATATAGACACATTGGGATCATCTACCATGTAGCTAGCTCTCTGTATATTGACATTTTGGACCCGTAGGTCATGTAGCTAGCTCTCTGTAAATTGTTATGTTGGACTGATCAGTCATGAAGGCAGCTCTCTGTATATGAATATAGAGGTCCATTCTGCCATGTAGGTAGCTTTGAATATATGTACATGTTGGATTCA
>NW_006415368.1:0-1351 GCF_000296735.1 Chrysochloris asiatica | reverse complement strand
CCATGTAGCCATCTCTCTCTGTATGATCATGTTGGACTCATCTATAGTCCTCTGTATAAACACAAGTTTGACTCATATGCATGTAGCTAACTCTCAGTATATGGAAATTTGGACTCATCTGCCATGTAGCTAACTCTCAGTATATGGACACGTTGGACTCATCTACCATGTAGCTAGAACTCTGTATATGGAAATGTTGCACTACTCTGCCACGTAGACTCCTCTCTGTATATGGATATTATGGACTCATCTGTGATGTAGCTAGCTCTCTGAGCATGGATATGTAGGACTGATCTGTCTTGTAAGTAGCTCTCTGTATATGAACATGTTGGACTTGTCTGCCATGTAGCTATCTCTCTGTATATGAACATGTTGGACTCATCTGCCTTGTTGCTAGGCCTCTATATATAAACATGTTGGACTCATCTACCACGAAGCTAACTCTAAGTATATGGACATGTTGGACTCACTAGTCATGTAGCTAACTATCAGTATATGGACATGTTGGAATCATCTGCCATGTAACTAGGATTCTGTGTATGGAAATGTTAGACTAGTCTGCCAGGTAGCTAGCTCTCAGTATATGGACACGTTGGATTCATCTGCCATGTAGCTAAAACTCTCTTTAAGGAAATGTTGCACTACTCTGCAATTTAGCTAACTCTCTATATAATGACATTTTAGACTGATGTGTCATGTAGCTAGCCCTCTGTATATGAAAATATTGCAGTTTTCTGCTATGTAGCTAGCTCTCTGTATATGGACATTTTGGACTCTTCTGTCATGTAGCTAGCGTTCTGTGAATGGGTATGTTGGACTGATCTGTCATGTAGGTAGCTATCTGTAGATGAACATATTGGACGTGTTTGCCATGTAGCTAGCTTTCTGTGCTATCTGTAGATGAACATATTGGACGTGTTTGCCATGTAGCTAGCTTTCTGTACATGGACATGTTAGACTCATCAGACAAGTAGCCATCACTCTCTGTATAAACTTGTTGAATTCATCTGCCTAGAAGATAGTCCTCTATCTATACACACGTTGAACTCATCTGCCATGTAGCAAGTACGCTGTATATGGACATGTTGGACTACTCTCCTATGTAGATAGCTCTCAGTATATGGACACTTTGGACTCATCTGCCATGTAGTGAGAAATCTGCATATGGAAATGTTGCACTACTCTGTCTTGTAGCTAGCTCTCTGGATATTGACATTTTGGACTGATTTGTCATGTAGTTAGCTCTCTGTATATGAAAATATTGGAGCTCTCTGTATATGGACATGTTGGACTCATCTGCCATGTAACTAGCTCTCTGTGCGTGGATATGATGGACTGATCTGTCATGTAC
>NW_006415367.1:2683-5426 GCF_000296735.1 Chrysochloris asiatica | reverse complement strand
ACAGTTAGAATCCTCCTTAAGAAGCCAGAATGCCCAGACTTCGTCTCTCATACTTAAGACATACTATCAGGAGGGACAGAGAAGCACATCATTCTTGGTAAAGTGGAGGATCAGAGAGAAAGAGGGAGACTGCCAATGAAATGGGTTGGCACAGTGACAGCAGCAATCGGCCGGAAAGGTAGCAGCAATTTGCAGGATGCTGTAGCACTGCACAGTGTTTCTCTCTGTTGTGTATAAGCCAGAACCTAACAACATCAACTAATATACTACAGGAATATACAACACTTTCTACAAGTGTAATTCAATGTCATCCATACCTTTGTTTGCCCATGCAATCTTCCTGAGCCTCCTTTTCTGAGTTGTCCTACCCTAAGAACATGAACTCACTGCCTCCTAGTGTTCACAGATGACATAACAAATCGCGATGATGACTGGGATCTCATGTAATAACAAATGTTCAAGGTAGACATTAGTCACTTGATTAGCTAAACCATTGTTTGGGTTTTTTAATTTTTCAATGTTTTATTGTTAATTATGTGGTAGTTTACATGGGAGAACATTCACTTTACATTCTTCCTATCCTATATTGTTTCATTGCCGTAGTTACAATCCCCTCCATGCATCATCAACCCCAAAGAGTATACCCTGCAAGCCAGCCCACACACCCCCTACCTGGCATCGTTTGGTTTTAAGAGGACTTCAGGGAATATATTAGATTTAGGTTTTCACTGCACCATGAGTATGACCTACTTATGAAACATCATCCACTGAGAACCCTGTGGAGCACAGTTCTACACTGACACACACGGGGCACCATGAGTGGGATCTACTTATGAAAACTCATCCACTGAGAACCCTGTGGGCACAGTTCTACACTGACACACATGGGGGCACCATGAGTGGGATCTACTTATGAAAACTCATCCACTGAGAACCCTGTGGGCACAGTTCTACTCTGACAAACACGGGGGCACCATGAGTGGGATCTACTTATGAAAAATCATCCACAGAGAACCCTGTGGGCACAGTTCTACACTGACACACACAGGGCACCATGAGTGGGATCTACTTATGAAAACTCATCCACTGAGAACCCTGTGGGCACAGTTCTACTCTGACTCACACAGGGACACCATGAGTAGGATCTACTTATGAAAAATCATCCACTGAGAACCCTGTGGAGCACAGTTCTACTTTGACACACATGGGGCACCATGAGTGGGATCTACTTATGAAACATCATCCACTGAGAACCCTGTGGGACATAGTTCTACCCTCACACACATGGGGGCACCATGAGTGGAATCTACTTATGAAAAGTTATCCACTGAAAACCCGTGATTCACAGTCATACTATGACATATATGGGGTCCCCATGAATTGAGTTGTCCCTGACAACTGGTTTTGTATCTTATATACACTTAAGTATGCACATCCTGCTGGTTCTTTTCACTGTACCCCAAGGTCTAATCCCAATCAAGCCCCAACTTTATGAGTTCCTCTCTGGGAGGACCCTCACTCTTTAGCAGTTCTCACAGGAAGCTTGTGAACAGAGAAGTGGGATTCTGCTTCTTTTCTTTACATCATCTGCGGACTCAGACTTTCCCAGTCAACCCACAGCAGCTTGATTTCAAAATCAGTGCAAAGTTCAGGGGCATGCTGGGGCAGGTCTGGGACCTCCAGGAGTCCTCTGTCTGACTCCTCGTTGTAAGTTCACTGTACTTGAGACTTCTCCAGGTGTCTCTGAGAGCATCAGCTACATTGTCTCTTCACACCATCGATTGCCATTCTCTGCCAAAACATCCCAGTTAACCAGCTTTTCAGTGCCTCTCTCAGAGCTGGTGGTGTTCTTAGGTGTCGGTAAGTCGCCTCTGATTCACGGAGACCCCACGTACAAAAGAAGTGAACTCTGTCCGCTCACGGATCATCTGCCTTCTTGAGACCATCGTTTCTTTTGAGCATTTTCCAATCCGAGGTGGTCCGTGTTCCAGCTCTAGATCAGACAGTAACGTGCCGTGATCCATGGAGTTGTTGTTGTTTAGTGAAATGGAAATATACATAACAACCACCTATGCCTTCTCAACAATGTTTACATTCACAATTCAGGGACATTGAAGATGTTCTTTAACTTGGACAACCATTCTCACCCTGGTTTCCAAGTCAGTCTTCCACCCTGAATATAAACACAGTGTCTCCTGAGCATTAATAGAAACATTTCCGTCACCCTGTTACTTGGGGGAAACACTAATCAGCTTTCATATCCCAGACTCTGTTCTCATGAAACAGAGAGATAGTTGTCTTTAATATGGATGACACCCCAGCATAAAGAAAACCAACATCCTTACAACTGAACCAGTAAGCAACATCAGGATAAATAGAGAAAAGATAGAAGTTGTAAAGGAGTTAAAATAAAAATGAAGAGTTACCTACAAGAGAACTAATGAGATTAGGCTGTGATTTCTCAACAGAAACCATGCAGGGAAGAAGACAATGGAATGATGATATATTAAAAAACCCTGAAAGAAAACAATTGCCAACGAAGAATCCTATATCCAGCAAAAACTGTCCACCAAATACCATGGCAGAATTAGGTAACTTTCAGACACACAGAAATCAAAACAAACTGTATGAACCAGACCAACCTCATAAAAAATACTACAGGGAGGTTTTTTTTAACAGAAAGCCCCTAACAGCAGACAACAACCTGAAACTAACATCACAGAACAATCACCTAGACTTGACC
>NW_006415367.1:621-1268 GCF_000296735.1 Chrysochloris asiatica | reverse complement strand
CTTCGCAGGAGAAAGATGAGGCTTTCTGCTCCCATAAAGATTTACAGCCTCAGAAATAAAGTACTGGACCACAAGGTCAGTTTGAACTGCAAGGTCGGTGGTTCAAGCTCACCAGCTGCTCCTCAGAAACTCTATACAGAGTCACTCTGGGTCGGAACAGATCCCATGGCACTTGACAACAACAACTTCCATCTCTCAGGGCACTTGTTCATGCTGTTAGGTGCCAACGAGTACTGACCCATAGCAACCTTATACACAGCAGAACGAAACACTGTTCAATCCTGGGCCAACCTCACTACTGTTACCACGCTTGAGTCCATCGATGCTGTCATTTGGACAATCCATCTCGCTGGGGGTCTGCCTGTTCTTCTCTGACCCTCCACCTTACCAAACATGATATCTTTCTCCAGTGACTGGTCCCTCCTGACAATATGTCCAAAGTATAAGAGACCAAGTTTGGCCATCCTGGCCTCCAAGGAGCACTCTGGCTGCACTTCTTTAAACACGGATCTATTGGTTCTTCTGGCAGTCCACGGCACTTTCAATATTCTCCTGCAACACCATAACTCAAAAGCATCTGTTCTTCTATGGTCTTACATATTCACTGTCCAGCTTTCACATGCATATGAGGTTATTGAAAATACCAT
>NW_006415367.1:0-521 GCF_000296735.1 Chrysochloris asiatica | reverse complement strand
AACTCTATACAGGGTCACTCTGGGTCGGAACAGATCCCATGGCACTTGACAACAACAACTTCCATCTCTCAGGGCACTTGTTCATGCTGTTAGGTGCTAACGAGTAGGTACTGACCCATAGCAAGCTTATACACAGCAGAACGAAACACTGTTCGATCCTGGGCCAACCTCACTACTGTTACCACGCTTGAGTCCATCGATGCTGCCATTTGGACAATCCATCTCGCTGGGGGTCTGCCTGTTCTCTGACCCTCCACCCTACCAAACATGATATCTTTCTCCGGTGACTGGTCCCTCCTGACAATATGTCCAAAGTATAAGAGACCAAGTTTGGCCATCCTGGCCTCCAAGGAGCAGTCTGTCTGCACTTCTTTCAACACGGATCTATTGGTTCTTCTGGCAGTCCATGGCACTTTCAATATTCTCCTGCAACACCATAACTCAAAAGCATCTGTTCTTCTATGGTCTTACATATTTACTGTCCAGCTTTCACATGCATATGAGGTTATTGAAAATACCAT
>NW_006415366.1:0-4762 GCF_000296735.1 Chrysochloris asiatica | reverse complement strand
TTTTGAATTATGGTGTTGGAGGAGAATGTTGAAAGTTCCATGGGCTGCCAAAAGAACCAATAGATCCGTTTTGGAAGAATTGAAGCCAGAGTGCTCCTTGGAGGCCAGGATGGCCAAACTTCGTCTCTCATACTTCAGACATATTGTCAGGAGTGACCAGTTGCTGGAGACGGATATCTATCGTGGTTGGTAAGGTGGAGGGTCAGAGAAAAAGAGGAAGACCCCCAGCAAGATGGATTGGCAAAGTGGCAGCATTAATGGGCTCAAGCGTGGCAACAATTGTGAGGTTGGCCCAGGACCTGGCAGTGTTTCGTTTTACTGTGCTATGAGTCGCCACCAACTTGATGGCACCTAACAACAACAACAAAGGTAGCCCACTCAAACTAGTTTACTAAGAAGAGTTTTTAATGGACCTATTTATCCATGTGTGGCAGAGTTTTAGAAAAGCAATAAAGACTAGTATTGAATTCCATGGCTAGTAACAAACATCCAAAAAACAGTTGTAATCCTTAGGCTTGAAAGGGCAGAAGAGAGAAATGGTTACAGGAAGCTTAATAGAACTCCTTGACGCGAACTACTAGACAAGAGTAATGCCACCCAGTAGAGAGGGAGATAAATTTATACAGACACCCACTTCACTCTACCCTTGGGTTTCTTGCCAATGCCTCCCCACTGGCAAACTCTACCAGAAACCAAAAGGCATAGGAATATATTGATGTCCATAAAGTCAGTCTCCTGGGGCACACAGTAGGGAAGAGAAGCAAAGGAAGGTATTTAGCTTAACTTGTAATCCAATGCTATCCAAAGAGATGTGAAAAGTCTGTTGGCAAATTTCTAGAAAAGGTTTTATTGCTCTAAAGGTAAATATATTAACTGCTGTCAAGTAGGTTCCAACTCTAAATCTTTTCAGAAGAACCCTCGTCCTTCTGCCTTGGAGCAGCTGGCAGGCTTGAAGCACGGATCTTGTGGTTCACAATCCAGTGCTTATCATACGGAACCAATGCATTAAAGACAAATACAGGTACTGCCTGCTATCCTCATTCCCCAATTCCAAACTGGCATGCACAGCTGAAACAATTAAAGTCCATCACAAATTGATGCAGTTAAGCCCCAAACAAGCCCACAATAAGAAGACAATCTTTGTCTTAGACTTTATTTTTTTAATTGTGAACTGGGTGATGCCTTTGCCTCTTCAATATTTCCCATGAAGAATCCTTCAGTGTTTCAAGCCAAGGCTTAAATTTTTTCTTCAGTTCTTTCAGCTTGAGAAATACTGAACGTGTTCTTTCCTTTTGGTTTTCTAACTCCACATCTTTGCAGATTTCATTGTACCATTTGACTTTGTCTTCTTGAACTGTCTTTTGAAATTTTCTGAAGGAATATACAGAGTCACTAAACTAAAAATAAATGGCCAATATTCAACCATTTCAAGAGGTAGCATATGATCAAGAGCCAATGGTACTAAAGGAAGAGGTCCCAGGAGCACTGAAGGCACTGACAAAGAACAAGACTCCAGGAATTGATGGAAAACAAATAGAAATCTTTCAACAAATTAAGGCAGCACTGGAAGCACTCACTCAACTCTGCCAAGAAGTTTGGAAGACAGCTACCTTGCCAACTGATTCGAAGAGATCTTTATTTGTGCCCATTCCAAAAAGAGGTGACTAAAGGAATACAAAAATCACACAATATCATTAATGTCTCATGCAAGTAAAATTTTGTTAAGATAATGCAAAAACAATTGCAACAGTACACTGAAAGGGCACTGCCAAAGGTACAAGCTGGATTCCACAAGGAAGTGGAATGAGGGATATCACTGCTGACATTAGACGGATTTAGGCCAAAAGTAGAGGGTACCAGAAATACATTTATTTGCACTTTATTGACTGTGCAAAGGCATCTGACGGTGTAGATCATGGCATACTATGAACCACATTTCAAAGAGTAAGTATTTGAAACAGTTAATTGTGCTTATGAGGAACTGTACAATGAACAAAAGACAGTTGTTCTAACAGAACAAGGGGACAATTAATATTTTAAAATCAGGAGATGTATGAGCCAAATGAAGGTATTGAAAATTTTACTCAATATCAATCAAAGAGTATAAAGCAACTCTTACTTTGAAGGAGACAGCTGTATTCAGAGTGCCTTCCAACCTAAGCGGCTCATCTTCTGGCAATGTATCTGACAACGTCCTGCTGCTACTCATAATGTTTTTAGTGACTAAACATTCAGAACTAGTCTGCCTCTCCTTCATACTTTATTAGTCTGGAAGCTCTGATGTAACTTGTCCACCATGGGTGACACTGTTGGTATTTAAAATACTGGTGGCATTGCTTCTAGCATCCCAGCTACCCACAAGCCATAATGTACATAAACTGACAGACGAGTCATGGTAGTAAATGCTGATGGGCCACAACTCAAAATGAGAAGAAACAGCTGCACACCTCCATTAATAGTCCTAACATGGGATGTACAAAGTATGAATTTCTGAATCAGACAATTGTCTGGTTTACTATGTCAGGAACAACAAATACAAGACAAAAGATGTTGCAGTCATTGTCAAAAAGAACATTTTAAGATATATCTTGAAGTACAATGCTGTCTGTGATAGGATAGTATTCATGCACCTACAAAGAAGACCAGTCAATACCACTATTATTAACATTTATGCATTAACCACTAAAGCCAGTGACGACGAAATTGAAGGATTCTACCAACTTCTTCAGTCTGAAACTCATCAAACATGGAATCAAGATGTATTAATAATTACTAGTGACTTGATTGTAAAAGTAGGAAACAATGAGGAAGGATCAGTAGTTGGAAAATAATAGAAATTACGCTGGGGACTGCATAATAGAAGTCAGGATGATGACACTTTATCTCTCATATTTCAGACATGTCATCAGAAGGGACCAGTCCCTGGAAAAGGACATCATGTTTGGAGAGTCAGCAAAAAAGATGGACACCCTCTATGAGCCAACTGGCACAGTGGCAGTAGCAAAGGGCTCAAGCATAACTATAATTGTGAGCACGGCGCATGTCCAGGCAGTGTTTTGTTGTGGTTAGAGTCTATAAGAGTTAGAACTGACTCAATAGCACCTAACAAAGTTGTCGCATATGCATGCAAAAGTTGGACAATGAATAAGGACACCTATAGAAAAACTGACGCATTTGAATTGTGGTGTTGGAGAATATTGAAAGTACCATGGACTGCCTACAGAACAAACAAATCTGTCTTGGAAGTAGTCAGACTGAATGCTCCTTAGAAGGATGGCAAGATTTGTCTCTTGGACTTTGATTATCTTGGCTAAAAGCAGAGAATAACAAAAAGATGTTTACCTGCACTTTATTGACTATGTGGATCATGACAAGCTATGGGTAACATTATGAAGAGCAGGCATTCCAAAACACTTCAATGTACTCATGAGGGCCCTGTACATAGACTAAGAGGCAGTTATGTGACCAAAACAAGGGAGCACTAAATGGTTTAAAATCAGGAAAGGTATGCACCAGGGTTATATTCTTTCACCATACTTACTCAATCTGTATGCTGAGCAAATAACCTGAGAGGCTGGATTGTGAGAAGAGCATGGCATTAGGACTGGAGGACTATTCATTAACAGCCATTGACATGCAGATGATACAACTTTGCTTGCTGAAAGTGAAGAGGACTTAAAATACTTATTGATGAAGGTCAAAAAGTATGTCCAGAATATGGGTTGACTCAAAAAACTCTTGAGTTCCCATCACTGGATCAATAAATACCCATGATAAATGGAGAAAGATTTCATTTTGCTTGGATCCACTATCAAATACTCATGAAAGCAGCAGTCAAGAAATCAAGCAATGTAATGCGTTAGGCAAATCTGCTGCACAAGACCTCTTCAAAGACGTCAGCTTGAAGACCAAGGTACACCTTATTCAAGTCATAATATTTCCAATAGCTCATATGCATGTGAAATAAGGAAGACCGTAAAATGAATATATTTGAGTTATGGTGTTGAAGAATAATATTGAAAGTACCATGAATTGCCAGGAAAACAAATAAATCTGTATTGAAATAATTACAGTCAGAATGCTCCTTAGAAGGCAGGATGGCCAGACTTCATCTCTCATACTTTGGACATATTATCAGGAGGGACCAGTCCCTAGAGAAGGACATCATGCATGGTAAATTGGAGTGTCAGTGAAAAAGAGGTAGACCCCAAAGAGATGGATTTGCACAGTGACAGCAACAGTGGGCTCAAACGTAATACTAATTGTGAGGATGGTGCAGGACCAGGCAATATTTCGTTCTTTTGTGCATAAAGTTGCTATGGGTAGGAACAGACTCAACAGCACCACCAACAACAACATGCTAAGCAAATAATCTGAGAAGCTAGATTATATGAAGAAGAACGTATCATCAGGATTGGAGGAAAACTCATTAACCTGTGATATACAGATGATACATCCTTGCTTGCTGGAAGCAAAGGCTTCAAATACTGATGATTAAAGATTACAGCCTTTGGTGTGGACTGTACCTCAATGTAAAGAAAATGAAAATCCTTACAACTGGACTAAAATACAACATCATGAGAAAATACAGAAGTTGTTAAGAATTTCATTTTACTTGGATTCACAATCAACACTCATGGAAGCAGCAGTCAAGAAATCAAAGTATTGCATTGGGCAAATCTGCTGCAAAAGACCTCTTTAAAATGTTAAAGAGCAAAGATTTCACTTTAAGGACTAAAGTGAAGCCTCACTTTGAGGCTTT
>NW_006415365.1:3743-4251 GCF_000296735.1 Chrysochloris asiatica | reverse complement strand
GAAAGAAAGCAAAAAGTGATTGAGAAGACAAGAAAGAAGGAAATGGTCAAAATGGATGTCAAAAGAGACACTGAAACTTGCTCTCCAGCGTAGAGCTGCTGAAGCAAATGGAAGAAATGAAGAGGTCCAAGAGCTGAACAGAAAATTTCAAAGATCAGCTCAAGAAGATAAAGCCAAATATTACAACAAAAGGTGCAAAGATCTGGAATCAGAAAACTAAAAAGGAAGAATATGCTCAGCATTTCTCAAGCTGGGGGAATTGAAGAAATAATTCAAGCCTCGACTTTCATTATTGAAAGATTCACTGGACAAATTATTGAATGATGCAGAAAGCATCAAGAGATGATGGAAGGAATACACAGTCACTGTACCAAAAGGAAATGGTTAATGTTCACTCGTTTCAAGAGGTAACATATGATCAAGAGCCAATGCTACTGAAGGTGGAAGTCCAAGGTGCATTGAAGGAATTGACAAAGAAAAAGGCACCAGGAATTGATGGAATAAAAAT
>NW_006415365.1:1480-3252 GCF_000296735.1 Chrysochloris asiatica | reverse complement strand
CTGAGAAGCTGGGTTATATGAAGAAAAACGTGGCATCAGGATTGGAGGAAGACTCATTAACAACCTGCGATATGCAGATGATACAACCTTGCTTGTTGAATGTGAGGAGGACTTAAAATATTTACTGATGAAGATCAAAGAGCACAGCCTTCGGTATGGATTGCATCTCAATGTCAGAAAAACAAAAATCCTCACCACTGTACCAATAAATATTCTTATCAACAGAGAAAAGATTGAAGTTGTCAAGGACTTCATTCTTCTTGGATCAACTATGAATACTCACGGAAGCAGCAGTCAAGAAATCAAACGACGTATTGTATTAGGCAAATCTGCTGCACAGGACCTTTTTAAAGTATTGAAAAGCAAAGATGTCAGCTTGAGGACTAAGGTGTACTTAACCCAAGCCATGGTATTTTCAATAACCTAGTATGTATGCGAGAGTTGGACAAGTAAATAAGGAAGACCGTACAATAATTGATGCTTTTGAGTTATGGTGTTGGAGGAGAATATTGAAAGTGCCAAGGGTTGCCCATAGAACCAACAAATCTGTGTTGGAAGAAGTGCAGCCAGAGGGCTCCTTGGAGGCCAAGATAACCAAACTTTGTCTCGCATACTTCAGACATATTGTCAGGAAGGACCAGTCACTGGAGAAGGATATCATGTTTGGTAAGGTCAGAGAAAAAGAGGAAGACCTCCCCAGAAAGATGGATTTGCAAGGTGGTAGCATCAATAGGCTCAAGTGTGGCAACAATAGTGAGGTTGGCCCAGGATCAGGCAGTGTTTCTTTCTGTTGTGCATAAAGTTTCTATGAGTTGGCACCAACTCAATGGCACCTAACAACAACAATAACAAATGTCTCTGGTTGTGTAGTGGTTACGAATCGGGCTGTGAACCTTAAGGCCAGCAGTTCGAAACTACCAGCTGCTCTGCGGGAGAAAGATGAGGCGTTCTGCTCCCGTAAAGATTTATAGCCTCGGAAACCCTGTACAGGATCACTATGGGTCGGAATCGACTCGACGGCACTTAACAACAACAACAGCAACTACCCTGTATACAGAGTGGATAGGATTGAGACTTGATGTGAAGACTCCTTCCCTCTCTGTTGGTATTTTGAGCTACTACATCCATGAGTATAGTAGGTCAAGTTCTTCAAATTGTAGCAATTTATCCTCATTTCCTTTATAATTTTTTTTTTTTTTTTTTAAATCTTCCTCTAGTCGAGTTCTGATTATCAAGCCATTGAGGCTAGGTCAAATGGGTACTATCTGCAACTATGTGTGCTCTTGTGTGTCTGCCCTCACTTCATACCAGCTGGATGCTTCACTCTCAGCTCTAGGCCTCCGTGGCTATGTCCTTGCCCATGGGCTCAGGAATCCCTAGGCCTCACCACATTTTGGACCAACCAGCCCTTACTCTTTTCTTTCTCATCTCCAGGTCAACAGGAGTCTATGAAACGTGGTTGCACTCAGCCCATTTCTTCATTTCTGCCTTTCCCCCTCTTCCTTTCACTAATAGACGAACATGGTCGCCAGCAAGCTTACATGTTTACAGTCTTAGGGGGTTTTGTCCTGAAGGAACTTGATTGTTTGCCTTGATGGCTTCCCAGCAAACAAATTGCTTATTCTTGTAGTAGCCAATCATACTGCCATTTTGTTTTGGGTTTTTCCTGATGATCTATCTTTGACGATGTATCTTTTGTTGCTCTAGCTGTTCTAGGCTGGTCTGCTTTTCCTTTCTGGTGGGAATGTCCTACCTCAGAAGGTTCTGGATGG
>NW_006415365.1:0-650 GCF_000296735.1 Chrysochloris asiatica | reverse complement strand
ATATATATCACTATCTTTATCTCCTTGAGCTTTTGTATACCTCCGTGTCTTCACCTTTCTTTATCATTCTTCTGTCAACCTCCCTCTTCTTGTATATTGCCCTTCCCCTTCTTGTATATTGTCTTCCCTGTTACCCGAGTTAATGTGTATAACCTCTAGTTACTCTCCCTTCCCTTTAACTTCTAGAAACCAGCAAAGAATGTTTCCTTTTTCTCTTTCAAACTCATACACTTGTGGGATATACATATATATATATATATTCCATTCTTTCTCCCTTACTCATTCTGTCACCCTCCCTCTCCTTGTACATTGCCCTTTCCCTTCTTGTATATTGCCCTCCCTCTCACCCAAGCTAACATATGTCTACCCTCTAGCCAGTGAATTAGTCTCCCCTCCATCCCACCCATGGTAATGGACAAAAAATGTTTCTTTAGTATGGAAAACTTTTCTTAAGTTTTTACAATAATAGTCTCATACAATAATTGTCCTTTTGTGATAGATTAATTTCAGTCAGCATAATGTCCTCCAGGTTCATCCAAGCTATGAGGTGTTTCTCAGATTTATCGTTATTTACTATTGTATAGTATTTGTGTGTATGTACCAAAGTTTGTTTATCCATTCATTCACTGTTGGGCACTTAGGCTGACTCC
>NW_006415364.1:3272-4937 GCF_000296735.1 Chrysochloris asiatica | reverse complement strand
GATATTTACATTTTAAGAAGAAAAACCTTTCTGCTTATTAAAAAAATTGATACTTATAATTTGTTCCTAAGATTTTTGTACCTTAACAAAATTTGTTTTTTCCTCATTTCTAAATGAAGATAAGCAAGTGTAGGCAGTCTCCAGATTATGAATGAGTTCCACTCCCAAATTGGATTTGTATTTAAATCGGAGCAGTTAGGTATGGTTCTTATCTAATGTTACTTAGTCATATGTATGTCTTATTAGACAGTATATCATTCTATGTATAAAAAGTGTTAAAGAAACACTTCCAGATACACCAAAACACACTTAACATGTTTTATAAGAATATGTTGATGTATATCACAAAATAGTGTGCATTTGTTATTATGATCCATTGTATATACCTCAAAATTTTAATGTATTAGCCTTTATGGGGATTGGTTTGTAATAATGGGCTGTATGTAAGTCAGATGCTCATAATCTCAGAACTAATTGTATAAAATTTGGGTGGAAAATAGGCTTTAATAATTAATAGATGCTGAATTTTTCTAAATGAGAAAATAGTTTTATTTTTAACACTAATTTGGGACCTGTTTCTTTTGGGGGGCTGTTTCTTATCACACTTGTATGGAAAGGTTTATGTTGTATCATATGCTAGGTTGCCCCATCTTTTGTATGAAGCCAATTTGGCTGTTGTCTTCTTAAGTTCCTATACTAATTTTTGTTATCCTTATACTTAAAAAAAAACCACATTATTTATATTTTTTTAATGTTTAAAATGTGACCTAAAGAACATTGCAAATGGTTAAATATGGTTGCAGTTTGTGAAAATATTACAGTCTAAAAAAATTTTATTTTACTGATATACTTTTGATTTGATCTGGGACCGTTTTATAAGGTTACTTCATGTTGTGTGTGATAATCTTTGAAGAGCCTGGAAATAAAATTTCTGATTAAAAGAAAAAGAAGTAGTAGTAGTACATCCACAGTGCTTCTTGGCAGTCAGGATGGCCAGACTTCTTCTCTCAGACTTCAAACATATTGTCAGGAGGGACCAGTCACTTAAAAAGGATATCATGTTTGGTAAGGTGAAGGGTTGGGGAAAATGAGGAAGACTCCAGGCAAGATGGATTGGTACAGTGGCAGTATTAATGGGCTCAAACATAGTAATGATTGTAAGATTGGCCCAGGGCCGGGCAGTGTTTCATCTATTGTGCACAGGGTTACTATGAGTTGATACTGACTTGATGGCACCTAACAACAACAACAACAACAACAATCCCTCAATATTGACTTGACGGCACCTATCAACAACAACAACAATCCCTCATGAACACATGTAAAAATTCTCAACAAACATGTAGCCAAAAGAATCCAATTACATTAAAAAAAAATAATAATACATCATTACCAAGTGGGAGTCACATCAGGGATGCAAAAATGGATATCAATATTAGAAAAACAATAATATAAATAAAACAAGGGAAAAGAATTACATGAACATTATAAAAGATGCATAAAAAGCATTTAATATAATCCAAAATCCATTTCATGATGATAACACTCAACCAAGTAGGAATAGAAGGGAACAGAATTAAAAGTGTATATATAAATGCAACAGCCAACATTACTCTCAATTGAGAGAAATTGAAAACATTCCCTTTGCAAACAGGAATCAGACAA
>NW_006415364.1:0-507 GCF_000296735.1 Chrysochloris asiatica | reverse complement strand
TACATCCAAAAAGGAAAAAACAGAGGAATAGAAGCAAATCCTGTTGAATAATGATGCATGGAGGGGATTGTAATCATTGAAATGAAACAAAATACAATAGAATGAATGTAAAGCTGTTCTCCCATGTAAACTATCACCCAATTCACAATAAAAACTTTTTAAAAAAGGGGGGGTGGGCACAGGACAGGAACAGACACTTCATCGAGGAAGATATTCAGTTAGGCAACAAACATATGTAGAAATGTTCACTATCATTACCCAATGGTGGCGGTGGTGGTGCACCGCGGAGTCAATTCTGACTCATAGCTACCCTGCATAGGGTTTCCGAGGCTGTGAATCTTTACGGGAGCAGAAAGCCTCATCTTTCTCCCATGGAGCAGCTGGTAGTTTCTAACTGCTGACCTTGAGGTTAGCAGCCTAACTCGTAACCACTACGCTACCAGAGCTCCTTATCATTACCTAATAAAGACATGCATATATATGTATATATGTATGGTGGTGGTGGTG
>NW_006415363.1:0-4708 GCF_000296735.1 Chrysochloris asiatica | reverse complement strand
TTACTGATGAAGATCAAAGAGCACAGCCTTCAGTATGGATTGCATCCCAATGTAAAGAAAACAAAAATCCTCACCACTGGACCAATAAACAACGTTCTTAGCAGCAGAGAAAAGATTGATGTTTTCAAGAATTTTCATTTTTCTTGCATCAACCATCAACACTCATAGAAGCAGCAGTCAAGAAATCAAACGACGTATTGCATTAGGCAAATCTGCTTCACAAGACCTTATTAAAGTGCTGAAGAGCAAAGATGTTAGCTTCAGGATTAAGGTGCGCCTGGCCCAAGCCATGGTATTTTCAATAACCCCATTTGCATGCAAAATCTGGACAGTGAATAAGAAAATCTTAGAAGAATTGATGCCTTTGAGTTATGGTGTTGGAGGAGAATATTGAAAATACCATGGGCTGCCGAAAGAACCAACAGATCTGTGTTGGAAGAAGTGCAGCCAGAGTGCACCTTGGAGGCCAGGATGGCCAAACTTTGTCTCTCATATAATTCAGACATATTGTCAGGAGGGACCAGTCACTGGAAAAGGATATCATGTTTGTTAAGGTGGAGGGTCAGAGAAAAAGAGGAAGACCCTCAATGAGATGGGTTGGCAAAGTGGCAGCATCAGTGGGCGCTAATGTGGCAACAATTGTGGGGTTGTCCCAGGATCGGGCAGTGTTTCATTCTGTTGTTCATAGGGTCGTTGTTAGTCGGTACCGCTTCAATGGCATCTAACAACAACAAGAACATTTAGTTGAAGTAATAGAGGAATCAAGTGGACCAGCCTACTTAGTTAACTCTATTGCTCAGTGTTTATGATCATTATAAAAGACAAATTTTTGCCACAGTTTGCATTATAAGAAAGGGAGAGGACTAGTCACATTATCCAAAAAGATAGTTTTCATGGGTCCTGGTGTGTGGCACTGTAGGATCAGTACTAGACTGTGAAACACAAGGTTGGTAGTTCAAACCCATCAATTGCTCCTCAGAAACCCTATACAGTGTCGCTATGCAATGGAGTTAACTTGATGGCACATAACAACAACAACATATATTATTACTAATGATTAATGTTATTTATTAATAATTAATATATGTATCACATATACATGGGGTCCTGTTGGGTAAGCAGTGGTCTGCTAACTGCAAGGTTGGTGATTCAGACCCACTCCTTGGAAACCCTATATAGGACTTGATGGGACTTAATAGCAACAACAATAACGCATATATAAATATATGAATATGTTGTTGTTGTTGTTAAGTGCCGTCGAGTCAGTTCCGACCCATAGTGACCCTCTACAGGGTTTCCGAGGCTGTAAATCTTTACAGGAGCAGAAAGCCTCATCTTTGTCCTGTGGAGCAGCTAGCTGGCAGTTTCGAACTGCTGACCTTGAGGTTCGCAGCCCGATTCGTAACCACTATGCTACCAGAGCTGTGTGTGTGTATATATATATATATATTTGCAGGTTAGAAACCTTGTTTTGAAGCTTATTGAAATTATTTCTAACGTGAGAATAGGTTATGAATGAGGACATGAAGGGCTCTGCTGTGGGTTAAACATGGGAGATTTCATATCTGTCCTAACCTTTTAATTCCCATTGTCATACCATGGTTCTAGTCTTAACACTTCCTTTGGATAATTACAATAGCTTCTTCATTCATATTATTCAGTAGACATGCATTTCCATATCCTAGAGGTAGGGGTATAGCGATGTATCCTGAAGAAACTAATGTCAGAAATAAAAGTCAACTGTTATAGTAGCAGACAAGAAAGATGTCCTGGGAACTCTAGTCAGGGAGGTACCTGATTAACCCTAGTTTGACAATGCAAGTTGTTTAAGTTTGGCAAGAAAATAGATGAAGAAGAGTGGTGATGACTTTGGTAAGGAGTTCATGGGCCCAAACATGGAAAGGTATATTCCTTATTAAAGACGTTTGGAAACACTGACATGACAGTATGGCAGGTGGGAAAACTAGTCCTGCTCTATTTGGTTATTAGCTGTGTTCCTTCTTTCCATTACTATCTGAAATAGTTGTCTGAGACAGCCTGTATTGTTCATTGGACCACTGTATCGTTGTATACAAGCAATCTCAGGATATTTGCTCTTCCCCACACAGGCTGCTGCATCAGGATGGCACCTGCTTTCCTCCTTCTCCAGCGAATACATTATCACACTCTACCAAAATGCATCACCTGATTTTTTTTTTCTAGGGCAGAATTAATTATTCCTTTATCTGCATTCTCTTGGCATTTTGTTTTTGCCTGTCTTCTTAGTATCTTTTAAATTATATTAGACATGTTATTACTATATTTATTATCTTGACCAATGAATGCTAATTGAAATGAATGCTGTAGTTTGCTAAACATTTTGCTCCCATTCTTTTTCTTAACTATGCTTTAGATAGCGTAGTGGTTACGAATTGGGCTGCGAACCTAAGGTCAGTGGTTCGAAACTACCAGCTGCTCTGCGGGAGAAAGATGAGGCTTTCTACTCCCGTAAAGATTTACACCCTCGGAAACCCTGTACAGGGTCGCTATGGGTCGGAACCGACTCGACGGCACTTAACAACAACAACAATGCTTTAGATAGTTATTAAAGGAGCCATGTTGGAATAATGACTAAGCTCTTGGCTACTAGACGAAAGGTAGATGATTCGAACCCAACATCCGCTCCATAGGAGAATGGTGTGGCAGTGTGCTTCTGTAACGATTTACAGCACTGGAAACCCTATGGGACAGTTCTACTCTGTTATTTGTAGTTGCTATGAATCAGAATTGACTGGAGAGTAGTGTGTTGGTTTTTTGGGGGGAGTGTGGTTGGGAAGGGATGAAATTAGATAAAGATTGTCATAAATTACGTTTACGAGGGTGACTCAAAAATGATCTGCGCTTCAGTTATATTAAAACACCCGTCCTTGACCACAGCTGATGACAACATTGATTATGCATGTGAAATCATTCTATTAGACGAGTGACAGTGGATTATATGGCAAATCATTAGCAAATCAGCCATGGCTCTGCCTGTGACATAATCCACGACAGACTTGGGTTTTGAAACGTTTGTGCAAGATGGGTACGGAAACAACTCAAGGGAGAGCATAAACAGAAGTGTATGGACATCTGCAAACAAAATTTGGACTGATACTCTAAGAAAGGCAAAAATTTCTTAGAAAAAAATCATTACTGTTGACAGACATGATTCCTCACCCTGAGCCTGAGAGTAAACGACAGAGCCTGGAATGGAAACATCCTCAGTTGCCGACCAAGAAAAAGTTCAACATTCCATCATCAGCTGGAAAATTGATGCTTACAGTTTTCTGGGGTTCTAAAGAGCTAGTACTGTGACACTATCAGGTAAAAGGTTCAGCGATCAATAGTACTCCTTACAGTGAGATGCTCACTGAAGAAGCTGGAACTTAAACTTCAGATTAAATGTATAGAACTGCTATCCAAGGGCATTGTGATCATGCATGACAATTCATGTCTGCATACCTCTGCCCACACTGTTGACACTGTAAAACCTTCATTTTGAGGTTTTCAGGCATCTCCCAATAGTTCTGATCTTGCTTCGTTGGACTTTCGCCTGTTTGGCCCCCTGAAATTAGCCCTTTGAGGGTGTTGACACTGTAGAACTTTCGTTTTGAGGTATTAAAGCATCTCCCAACAGTCCTGATCTTGCTCCGTTGGACTTTTGCCTGTTTGGCCCCCTGAAATCAGTCCTTTGAGGGTGAAGATTCACCTTTGATGTAGAAGTGAAGACTGCAATGCATTCGTGGCTGGAAGCTCCGCCTAAAACTTTTAAATAAGGGAATATGAAAGCTTGTTGACAAATGGACAAAATGTATTGTAATGTAAGGAGATGATGTTGAAAAATTATGTATTTGTCTTTTCTAAAAGTTGGTTAAAATAAATCCTGTAGCCAGAGTGTAGATAATTTTTGACTCACCTTCGTAGATATGTGAAATATTATTGGTAATAACAAGTTTAATGAATGAAGAAATATGTAAATGGCCCTTTTGAAATATCTTGTAACTGTCAAATAGACTTTTAGCTTATATTTAAAATGTACCTATATTTTGCCACTATGTTGACTACTTAAGCTTGAGACGCTTTTGAAATCATAATGTTGAATATGTTTTATTTAGTTGTAGGTTTATTATTCTTTATGATTTATAGAGATTCATGCTCTCGATGATAGTGGTGAGTTGGGAGTCAGAAGCCCCTACACTCTGCGCTAGACCTACCACTATGGGGCTGTAAGCAAGTTAGTGTCCGTCTCTCTGTCGTGGTGTTTACCATCCAGTGTATGTTGTGGTGTTCTCTAAGATTGTCTAGAGCAATAACATTCATGTTTTACTTCTTTTCTTAAAGTAATTTTTGTTTTTCACGGCAACTTCTTTTCAGACCTTTTATCGTGAATTGTTTAAAGATTTACAGAACAGCTCATCAGTCCCACATTCAAGAAGTCATACGCTTTGTATCATTACAGTGATTGCAATCCTTTCCATGTACCATCAGTTAGCAGTATTGATCTCTATTCACTTTTACTCTTGCATTCCTCCCTGTGTCTACCACTGCCTTCATCATTTCTGTGCCAACCTCCCTCTGTTGTATATTGCCTTCCTAGCGTAGTGGTTACGAATCGGGCTGCGAACCTTAAGGTCAGCGGTTCGAAACTACCAGCTGCTCCGCGGGAGAAAGATGAGGCTTTCTACTC
>NW_006415362.1:5325-5840 GCF_000296735.1 Chrysochloris asiatica | reverse complement strand
TGGTCCAACCTCTCTGGAAAGCAATATGGCGCTTCCTCAGAAGGTTGAAAATAGAAATACCTTATGATCCAGCAATTCCTCTACTTGGTATTTACTCACAAGAAAAATGAGCCACAACACAAAAAGATATATGCACACCAATGTTCATAGCAGTACTATTTACAATATCAAAAAGATGGAGGCAGCCAAAGTGCCCATCAACTGAAAAATGGATAAACAAATTGTGGTACATACACACAATGGAGTATTATGCTTCACTGAAGAATAACAAGGAAGCTGCATACCACCGGTTAACATGGATGAACCTTGAGGGCATTATGCTGAGTGAAAGTAGTCAGTCACAAAAAGAGAACTGCATAGGACCACTAATGTAAAAGACTAAGGGAAAGAACCCATACTAAAGGGGGTGGGTAGGTATCCCTTGTTGATTGCTCGGATGTTGGTGATGGGTGGGGAGGGTGGGGAGGGGAAGCACAGGATAGGGATTAGACACAGGATAGTTTGGGTGCTGGGGA
>NW_006415362.1:2694-3680 GCF_000296735.1 Chrysochloris asiatica | reverse complement strand
ACTGTGTGCTGAAGACCATGGGGGTGTGGGGGGCAACCCTTTGGTTGATTGATGATGCATGGAGGGGATTGTAACCATGGCAATGAGAAGATATAAGATAGAATGAATGTAAAACTAATGTTCTCCTGTGTAAACTATCATGTAATTCACAATAAAACATTAAAAAAAAAAAAAAAAAACTTCTAATGTGGAAGTAATTGTAGATTTACAGAAGTTTCCAAGTTAGTATGAAGGGTTTCCATTTACCTTTCACCCCAATTCCTCTAACATTAAGGTCTTACATAATCATGGGACATTTACCAATATTAAGAAGTTAGCATTTGTACAGTACTATTAAACTACACTATAGAGACTCCAGATTTCCCTAATTTTTCTACTGAATGTCCGTTTTCTGTTCCAGTTTCCAATCCAGGGATACCGCCTTGCATTTAGATGTTGTGTTTCCTTTGTTTTCTAAGTGACATTTTCTCTGTCTTCCCTTGTCTTTCATAACCTTGACACTTTCCAAGAATCCCAGTTGACGCTGAGTCCACTCTGATTCATAGTTGCCCCATGTGTGTCAGAGTAGAACTGTGCTCTATAGGATTTTTGATGGCTGCTTTTTTCAGAAGTACATTGCCAGGACTTTTTCCAAGGTGCTTCTGGATGGACTTGAACCTCCAATCCTTTGGTTAGCAGACAAACGAATTCACTGTTTTCCCCACCCAGAAACTCCTTTCAAAGACTTGTGGTCAGATATTTTGTAGAATGTGTCTCAATTTGGATTTGTCTGATGTCTCACCATGATTAGACCGATACTGTGGATTTGGGAGGAGAATGCCACAGAAGTAATACGCTGTTCTCATCATGTTATATAGTTGTTGTTGTTGTTGTTATGTGCTGTCTAGTCAATTCTGGTTCACAGTGAACCTGTATAGGGTTTCTGAGAAGCGGCTGGTGGGTTTGAACCACTAACCTCATGGTTAGTAGTCAAGTGCTTATCCTAC
>NW_006415362.1:0-659 GCF_000296735.1 Chrysochloris asiatica | reverse complement strand
GGCACATAAGAACAACAACAACAATGTTCTAGGTTCTTCATCTCAATCACTTAACCTACATAAGTCTGATAACTAAGTATTATGATAATCCCATTTTAGAGATGGGCTAATTGACACTCAAAAAAGTAAAGTGACTTTCTCAAGCCACACTGCCAGCTAGCCAGAAAATAATCTATCTGGGTAGGCATAGGGAAGCTAGACTTTAAATCTTGCTTTCTGTGGCATCAGACCTATACTATGTCCCCTCCACTTCACACCACCCAGAAAGAACAGTGAGCAAAGAATAGGAAGTCCATCCATGGGGAAAGATGATGAGCTTTGGTGTGACTACCCCTATCCAAATGTCTTTTCATGTTCTTCATAATTTCTCAGTCTCTTCATTCATCAGAGAGTCACCTTTCATAATGAATACCCAGGTTCAGGATCCTGCTACCTTTTGGATTATTGGGACAACTGCTTCTTGGAAACCCTATACAGAGTCGCTATGGGTCAGAATCGACTCAACAGCACTGAACAACAACAACAAACCTTCTAGTCCTGGTGTGGCCCTGTGGATTAATGTGCTAGATTGCAAAGTTGGTTTGAACCACAAGTTTGGTGGTTCAAGCTCACCAGTCGCTCCTTAGAAACACTATAGGGGAGAACAAACAAGATGGTGG
>NW_006415361.1:3156-4789 GCF_000296735.1 Chrysochloris asiatica | reverse complement strand
TGCAACACTCTGGCAAATCAATACAGTACTTTGAAATACAATAAAATCATGTTTTTGTTGGAGTTGTCGTATATTACATTAACAATCATTTCCACTGTAAAAATACCATTTAAGTACCAAATCAAATTACTACTGCTCTTCAAATTTTATAGCATAGTCTGTTGCTGTTGTTTTTTTTATTTTAGAAATGACTATGGCTTTTAAAATGATACAATTTCCTTCTTTCAGCGTGATTTCCTTCTCACAAGCTGCCAAGTTAAGACAGCGCAGTAGTCATCTATATATAAAACGAGCTCAGGGTCTTTCTGGGATTGGTTCACAACCACTAATGGAAAGCTTTAGAATTCTACCGTAGAAGCTACAAGTATGTTAACTATTGCCTTCACAAGGCCGATATGTCGGTTTATCTTCATAACTCAGGTACCACTTTCACTGTAGACCCGGAAGCCTCTTTGTTGTGTGCAGACCAGTTGCCATGGGTTGGTTCTGACTCGTGATGACCCCATGTGTGTAAGAATAAAACTGCCCTCCACTAGGTTTGTAAGTCATCTGAGATGCCTCTGGTTGGATTTGAACCCGGAACTTTTTGGTTACTAGTCAAGTGCTTAACCATCTGCACCACCCAGGGACTCCTTTTGTTATGTGCAGGACTAGTTTATCTCTTTGGTCATATGTTCCTTCCTAGATAAAAATCTGGACTTTTGGTGTATTGCTGTAGGATCAGCATTGGACTGCAAATCATAAGTTTGGCAGTTTGAACCCCCCAGCTGCTCCTTGGAAACCCTATACAGGGTCGTTATGAGTTGAAACCGACGCAGTGGCACTTAAGGACAATAATAGATAAAAATCTACAGCCGATCCCCAAAATGCAAAGATGGCTCATCTCCCCACTTTCCCACTTTTTCATCATCTCTGATTCCAACCGCCCACGTGGCACTCCATCTCTGATTTCAGCCACCTGGGGCTAGCTCAGGCCTTGCAAGTTAAAAGGAAACTGTCCATCAGGTTTACTGTCCACACAGTTCTTCTCGGACCTCCGCATAGAGCTGGGTCAGAGTTCACAAGTTAGAAGGACTCGGTCCTTAAGATTGCAGATAGGCAGATGTCTGTCTCTCACTGCCCTTGTGGGTTTGCTAATTCATTGGAATGATTCACAGAATTCATAGAAAGAGTTATGACCAGTACAGCAACTTTATAGGGCCCCCCAAAGACACACGTGAAAAGATACATAGAGGAAGTCTGGGAGGAGGGGGTCTCAGCATGAAGTTTTCATGGTTCCCAGGGACCTGGGATACCTCCACAATGTTAAAATAAAAATCATATTCAGCCAATAATATAAATTGATTGGAAGTTTATTTAATATACAGTTTGCAAGTTCGGCAACACTTCTAACTAGAGTTAAACTTTTCCAAAGATGAAAGGACATCCCAAAAGTCTTACATCTCATCTTATTACCATGGGAAAAAAGAACGGTGGGGTTTTGTTTGTTTGTTTTATACTTTTTATTGCGCGTTGGGTGAAGGTTACAAGCAAATCTATTTCCCATTCAACAATTCGTACACATATTATTTTGTCTCATTGATTGCAATCCCCACAATGAAACATCATGTATTGTACTTCCTCCATGTGTTTC
>NW_006415361.1:0-1686 GCF_000296735.1 Chrysochloris asiatica | reverse complement strand
AGTAACCACAGAGAGGAAATGGTATAACTGTTGTTGCATGGAAGGGATTGTAATCCTTCAGATGAAACAATGTGTGTGATTTGTTGAGTGTAAAGCTGATAATCTTGGCTGTAAACCTTCACTGGTTTACAATAAAAAGTTAAAAGAAAAATAATTAATTCGTTCCACATTAGAACACATTAGTGTGTTTATGTAATGATCTAAAACACAGCTTCCAGTCCACCCCTGGTATTTCTGTTTCTTGAAACTGTGCAGGGAAAATTCTTCTGAAGAACTCGAAGCCTAAGGCAAAACGGTCTTCACTAAACTGCCTACCTACCAGGCTATTGTGCAACTCAAATACGATTTTAAGAAACTAGTTTTCTCAAGTCTCCAGGTTCAGAGAAACGTCTCAGAGCTATGGCCTGGGAGGGTCATACCAACTCCATGGACCCCAGAAATCTGGATCCCAGGGGAATTCTGTTTTTCACCGTGATCAATATTCTTTCATCATTCCTGGAAACCCAAGAGACTTCTGTTCACAGTCTGCAACTGGCTTCATTGTGTAGCCATACTTTGAATTTATATGATCGATCAAATTCCGCTGGCCTCCTTTTCTGAGGTTAGCTGACCAGGTGTGGTCTTTGTGGCCCCTACTCATTTGCACAAATTCTTCAGATTCTGAAGACACTTGAATTTCACCAAAAATCCCATGTATGGTGATGTATGTATCTCTGAGGAACTAAAGACAAAGGCCAAATCCAATTCCTTGTCTCACAGTTCCATTTATCATATTGTTGTGCTGTTGTTTAAGTGCATTAGAGTAGGTTTCAACTCATAGCAACCCTGTAGTGACGCTGTAAGTCTTTATGGGAGCCTCATTTCTCTTTATTCCGACTAACTCATGTCTTTTTCTTAAAGTCTATTTTGTCTTATATTACTATAGCTGTATCAACTTTCTTTCGGTTAGTATTAACCTAGTAAACAAAACAGTTCTCATCTCTTTAACTCTTGCTGAGTCTCTATGTTTTAGGAAAGTCTCAACAGAAATGGGTTTATTGTAAATAGTATATACTTGGATGACTTTAGCTTTCATTCTGGTGTAAATGCTGTCAAGTCCGTTCCGACTCATAGCAACACTATGTACAACCACCCAGTTCTATGCCATCATTGCCATATTTGAGTCCATTCTTGCCAGCACTATGTCAATCCGTCTCATTGAGGGGCCTTCTCTTTGTCACTGACCCTCTACTATACCAAATATGTACACTTACCCTCTACTTTTCCAGGGACAGGTCCCTCCTGCTAAAATATCCAAAGTACATGAGAAGTCTGGAACATTCTGACTATACTTCTTCTAAAATAGATTTGATCATGCTTTTGACACTTCTTGGTTCATTTGATCTTCTTCATGATAATTCAAAGGCATCGATTTTTCTGAAAACACTGTGATTGGCATCATGTGCACCTTAGTCTTCAAAGTGGCATCTCTTCTTTTTACCATCCCAACGAGATTTTTTGCAGCAGACTTGCCCAATGCTATGTGGTTGTTGTTGTTGTTAAGTGCCGTCAAGTCGATTCTGACCCATAGCAACCCTGTATAGGGTTTCCGAGGAGCAGCTGGTGAGCTTGAACCGCCGACCTTGGAGTTCATACGGCTTTGCAGTCTGGCACATTAACCCACAGCGCCACAGTAGGACTCATGTC
>NW_006415360.1:0-4703 GCF_000296735.1 Chrysochloris asiatica | reverse complement strand
CTGATCCTTCCTCTTTGCTCCCAACCTTTGCATTCCAATCACCAGTAATGATCAATACATCTTGATTGCATGTTTGATCAATTTCAGATTGAAGAAGTTGATAGAATTCTTCTATTTCATCCTCTAGTCTTTGATTATTTGTACTCAATGGAACCAATCTGTTCCTGAGATGGTCTCTAAATTCAGGTAGGATATACTCAAGGTTGTATTTTGGTTCTCTTGTACTTGTCTTAATTTTCTTTATATTCAGTCTGAACTTGCATATGAGCAATTGATGATCTATTCCACAGCTGGATTCTGACTTTTTTTGCTGGTGATATTGAGCCTTTCCATCATCTCTTCCTACATATGTAGTCAGTATTCTACATGGTGATGTCCACACATATAGTTGCTGTTCATGTTGTTGGAAAAAAAAAGTATTTGTAATGAATAAGTACTTGTCTTGCAAAATTCTGTCATGTGATCTCCACCATCATTTCTATCACTAAGGCCATATTTTCTAACTACTGAATTATTTTCTTTGTTTCCAATTTCAAATTCTAATCATCAGTAATTATCAATTCATCTTGATAGCATGTTTTATCAATTTCAGACTGAAGAAGTTGGTAGAATTCTTCAATTTTATCATCAGTGACTTTGGTGGTTGGTATCTAAATTTGAATTGCAGTGGTATTAGCTAGTCTTCCTTGTAGTTGTATAGCTAATGTACTATCACAGACAGTACTGAATTTCAAGCTAGATCTTGAAATGTTCTTTTTGATAATGAACATGATGGCATTCTTCTTCAATTTATCATTCCTGGCATAATAAACCATATGATTTTCTGGTTCTAAATGGCCAATATCATTCCATTTCCACTTACTAATGCCTAGGATATCAATCAATATGTGTTACATTTCATTTTATATTACTTCCAATTTTTCTAGACTCATACTTCATACATTCCACATTCTGATTATCAGTTAATGTTTTCAGTTGCTTCTCCTCATTTTGAGTTGCACCCCATCAGCAGATGAAGATCCTGAAAGCTTTGCTCTATCTGTCCTAAAGTCACTCTATGTATGTCATGAAAGAGGCAGCCTTTCCTCAGTCATATTTTGAGTACCTTGTAACCTGATGGGTTTATTTTCCCCTCAGACACTATATCAGAGGATGTATTACTGCTGCTCATAAGGTTTTCAGGGACTAATCTCTCAGAAGTGGACCACCCATTCCTTCTTCCTAGTCTATTCTTAGTCTGTAGACTCCACTGAAACCTGTCCACTATGGGTGACCTTGCTGGCAGTTGAATTATCAGTGGCAAAGCTTCCAGCATCATAACAACATGTAAGACACCACAGTTTGACAAACTGATAGATGTGTGAGGTCTTCTGGTCTAGCCCCTTGGATTTTCTCTTGTTGCAGATAAGCGAAGAGAAGGAAAATCCTTCCTTACAGCATGACATGGACAAGTAGCAACCTGACCACATTAGTTCAACCATTGGGTACCTGGGTATTCACAGTGGGGTGAATACTCAGATAACAGGCCAAGAGCTAAGGTGGCACCTAGACCAAGTTGTGCAAAAAGAGTTAACAGGTTACCAGAGTATGCACAGCCTAGAAAGGCTCATCTAGGAGGGTCTGTCCAGCACTTGAGATTTCCTTGAAGCCAGGAGCTGTGCAGGTCTTGTTTGTCTACCTCTCACTCTGACAAGCCTTGGGAGAACTGGAGTCTATGAGTAAATATATGTTGGGCACTTTTATATGTGAAACAAAAGATGGAGATTAAATAACCATTTGCAGCTCTCCCCCCTGGGTGTACCCTGAACAGCTTGGAGGGTTCTGTCTTTTCACGATTATTGGACCTATGTTGTTGTTAAGTGCCGTCGAGTCCACTCTAACCCATAGCGACTCTGTATATGGTTTCCGAGGAGCAGCTGGTGATCTTGAACCACTGACCTTGCAGTTCAAACACCTTTGCAGTCTGGCACATTAACCCGCAGCGCCACACTGAAAAATCAGGGTTACTAAAAAGCCAGTTCTTGTAGGAAAAAAAAAGCCCTACAAGTAGGTTGCAGCGTTGTTGGGTTTTTTTTTTTAAGTTGGTGTTGAATTGATTCCAATTCATGGTCATCCCATTTGTGTGAGAGTAGAACAGTGCTACATTGGTTTTTCAATGGCTGATGTTTTGGAAGTAGATCACCATGTTTTTCTTCAAAAGCACCTCTGGAAAAAAATAAATAAATAAAAGAAAAGAAAAGAAAAAAACAAAACAAAAGCACCTCTGGATGAACTCGAACTGCCAAGCTTCATTTACCAGCTGAACATTTTAACTATCTGCACGACCCAGAGACTCCACAAGGTTCCTTAATCATCTCCAACTCTATTTTGTTTTTGTTTGTTTTGCCTCTTGTATGATTGTGAAACAGTGAATATCATTGTGGGAAGAATTACTGGAAAAAGCAGAATTTGGAGTCAGGAGAACATAGATTTGAACTCTACCCCCAACAAGTATTAAGCAAAACCTTAGATAAGTTATATAACTAGCCTGTGCTCACTTTTAAAATAGGACTAATAATATGTTCATGCAAAGACTAAATAAGATTGCAATGTATATAAAATTCTTAGTATCTCTTTCAGGGGACCACATGCCAACTATTTATTTCCTCACTATTAAGTAGGAAGGTGACAATTAACTCTAAATGGAGGAACATGATGAGAAAAAGCTTCCCACAGCTCAGGTTCTGAGAGAAAACAGCAGAGGAGAGACAAGGAGGTAAGTACAAAAGTGAATATGCCAGGAAGAGGTCACAGCTGAGTTATCAAGCAGGATGAGATTACCTTAGTTTATAATAGTAATAGGAGGCCCTGGTGCAGCGGGATGAGTCTGCTTGGGTTTTCTATTCAGAAAGCCTAGCATCCAATCCTAGCTCTGTTGCTTTTAAGTGAGCTGGGGTCAGTCACTTTACTTCTCAGGTTCCTTATAGATAAAATGGGGTTAATAACACCTGTCCTCCAGGTAATTGTGAGGGACCTGAGATGTGGTATGAAAGGCACCTTGCAAGTATCTTTTCAAGAACCAATTGTTATTTAGTTAATGCACGGCAACCCTATGTGCATCTGAGTATAACTGTGCTCCACAGGCTGATTTTCTCCCACTTTTCTTCTGAGGTGCCTCTGGCTAGACTCAAACCAGTGACCTTTTGGTTAGGAGCTGAAGGTGTTACCATTTGCACTGCCCAGGTGCTCCTAGGTCTCTTACATGTTTTCCTAACCACCTGAGAGCTACTAAGTCAGCATCTGAAGAGACAGGACTGATGAACATGAACTGTGGTATTTATTAGTATTTAACACAGGAGAAGCTACGCTATGCTGTGGTTAAAAGTAACCTCCAAGTTTCAGTGATTTAATTTTTTTTATTATGGTGAAAATATACATAGCAAAACATACACCACCCCAACAATATCTATCTGCACAGTTAGTTCAGTAGCACTGATTATATTCTTCAGGTAACACAACCATTCTTGATGTCTTTTTCCAAATAATTCCACTACACAAAAATTAACATAAACTCAATTCACCCTAAGCACAAACTGCCACTTGCCCCCTCTCTTCCACCCCTGGTAACCTCTGGATAATCTTTGGTTTCTATGTTGCTGCTGGTGTTAAGTGCTATCGACTTGATGCTGACTCATAACAACTTTATATAGGATTTTTGTTTGTTTGTTTTCTTTAAAAAGAAAAAAAATTTTTTTTAAGTTTTTTATTGTGGATTGAGCGAAAGTTTACAGGCCAGATCATCAGTTTTACATTCAACAAATCATACACCTTGTTTCATTACAATGATTATAATCCCCTCCATGAACTATCAGTTAACAGTATTTCTCTCTATTCATTTTAGCTTTTAAAAAAACCAAAAACCATTTAGGCATATATAATAATTTACACCTCCAAAGGGCACATTCTGCAAGTTGGCCTCCTGGCCACCAGCTCTTACTCCCTCTTTTCCCATGAATCTAGAGTCCTCAGCTGTTCCCCCTCTCCATGACCCCATCTCTGCTTCTGTCTCTGGTTTCGCTGCTTCTCTGGATAAGGTCCCGTATTCCATTTGTGATCTTCTCCCCTGATGGTCCTAGGGTCCTCTGTTTCTGGAATGTAAGATTAGCCACTCCCATATTTTTGTTACAAAATTGTGACAGTCACAGTTAGTCAAGCAAATACTCACTATTGAATCATAAGAATCTTATCCCCATCTCTTTTCACCAGACCCATCTAGACAAGATGAAAACTATTCAGTGTGGACTCTTTCTTCCTCCTCCCCACTCTTAAACTAAACTCCCTCTTGAAACCTTGCAAGGCAGTCACTTCATGCCTTTATTACCCCCTCATTTTAGGTAGCCAATGTCTAACTTGCCCATCCCTATCTACCCTGTGTACAGAGGGGATAGCATTGATACTAGATGTGAAGACTCCTTCCCTTTCTGTTGGTATTTAGAGTTACTATCTCCATGAGGTACAACACTGTCTGTGATAGGATAGTATCCATGTGCCTACAGGGAAGCCCAGTTAATACCACTATTATTCAAATTTTTGCACCAACAACTAAAGACAGTGAGGATGAAATAGAAAAATTCTACCAACTTCTTCAATCTGAAATTGATCAAACATGCAATCAAGATGTATTGATCATTACCGGTGATTGGAATGCAAAGGTTGGGAGCAAA
>NW_006415359.1:4224-5270 GCF_000296735.1 Chrysochloris asiatica | reverse complement strand
AATGAAACAAGTTACATGAATTGTTGAATGTGAAACTGATGATGTGCCCTATAAACTTTCACTCAATCCACAATAAAAATCTTAAAAAAAAAAACATTTACTGATGAAGATCAAAGAGCACAGCCTTCAGTATGGATTGCATCACCACTAAACCAATAAACATTCTTATCAACGGAGAAAAGATTGAAGTTGTCAAGGGCTTCACTCTGGTTGGATCAACTATCAACACTCATGGAAACAGGAGTCAAGAAATCAAAGGCCTCTTCTGGTTTGCTGGCGGCAGAGCAGTCAGGTAGGGCAGGTTGGGTGGGGTAGGGTCTGAAAACCCAGAGAAGCTGCTCTCATGGAACAGCAACAGAGCTCTGGATCTGTCATAAGATTCAGGGCGCCAGTTTCCCACAACCGCCAGTGGAAAAATCATGGTATAAAGGAAAATACTGTGATTTAGGAAATCGGTCAAGACACAGGACTCCCTCTGCAGTCATCCCATCCGGGTGGAGGTCAGAGGGCGGGGCTACAACCAGACCTGCACAGTGAACCAGCGTTAAAAGTGGTGCAGAGATAGTTGCAAAAGAAGGTGTGGGGAGATTCTACACATTTTTTCCTCCTCTTCCCTGTCGCACCTTATTTGCCCAGCCTGGATGCCTTCAGACAGATGGGTTCACAACACACCCACAAAAAAGTCCAGCATTGTGCCCACAGCTTTCCCATGGCATAAGACAGAAAGAGCCCCATCGGTCCAAGGGCAAATTCTTTGGTTGCTGCTTTTGATTTCTGCCTGTGGGTCCCAGCCCTAAAGTTATCTTGTGTGGGTCCCTTTACTTCTGCCTATCCAGCAAGGAAAAAAGCAGGTTTGGCTTGACAGACAAACCAAGTGAAAAATCTGTAAAACCCCAACATAAAGAGACACAGCTATTTCAAAAATTATGCTGTGCACACACAGGTACCTAACTGACTTTCAAAGACAAAAATAGTAAACAATCTTTCTCCCATTAACTTATCAATATCTATCTGTGCACCTCTACGGTGGTGACTAGAGGAGGGGC
>NW_006415359.1:0-1024 GCF_000296735.1 Chrysochloris asiatica | reverse complement strand
AGAAAGAATCAAAAAGACAAGAAGCTGCTTCTTTGAAAAGATTAATAAAATTAATAAACCACTGGCAAAACTAACAAAAGAAAAGAGGAAGAAGACACAAATAACTCACATTAGAAACCACATGGGCGATGTCACAATGGAAACAAAAGAAATCAAAAGGATAATAACAGAATACTATGAAGAACTGTACTCCAACAAATTCGAAACTTAGAACAGATGGATACATTTTTAGAAAAACACGACCTACCTAAACTTACACACAGTGAAGTAGAAAACTTGAACAGACCCATAACAATAGAATAAATTGATGAGGTCATCAAAAAACTCCCAACCAAAAGAAGTCCAGGCCCAGATGGCTTCACTGGTGAGTTCTACCAAACTTTCAGGAAGAGCTGTCACCACTTTTACTCAAATTATTCCAGAATATAGAAGATGATGTAAAACTTCCTAATACTTTTTAGGCAGCAAGAATAATCCTCATACCAAAACCAGGGATGCACATCACTAACAAAGAAAATTATAGACCAATATCCCTCATGAACACAGACACAAAAATTCTCAAAAATCCTAGCCAACACATTCAGCAGCACATCAAAAAATAATACATCATTACCAAGTGGGTCACATAAAAGGGATGCAAGGATGGTTTAACATTAGAAAAACAATCAACATAATCCATCATACAAATAAGAAAAAGGAAAAGAACTATATGATCATATCAACTGATGCAGAAAAGGCATTTGACAAAATCCAACATCCATTACTGATAAAAACACTCAACTAAGTAGGAATTGAAGGGAAATTCATCAACATAATCAAGAGCATATATACAAAACCAACAGCCTACATCACTCTTAATGAGAGAAAATGAAAGCCTTCCCTCTGTGAATGGGAACCAGAGAAGGATACTCTTTGTCACCACTCCTATTCAATATTGTTTTGGAAGTCTTAGCCAGAGCTATACGGCAAGATAGGGAAATTAAAGGCATCCAAATTGGCAAAGAGGAAATAAAACTCTGTTTTT
>NW_006415358.1:3355-4763 GCF_000296735.1 Chrysochloris asiatica | reverse complement strand
AATAAACATTGGTACATACACACCATGGAATACTACGCAACATTGAAGATTAACAGTGAATCTACAAAACAACTCACAGTATGGATGAACCTGGATATTAGTCTCAGTAAAATTAGTCAATCACAGAAGGACAAATATTGTATGAGGCAGCTGTTTTTAAAAGTTTTCTTGAAAAAGAAACGTTCTGTAATGGTTACCAGAGGGTGAAGAGTGGTGGTGGTGTTACAGCAGTTTTAGATTTGAGAGTGTTATAGTAGCTCTAGGCCTGGGAGTGACGCAGCAGAACTGGGCCTGAGGGTGTTGCAGCAGGTCTTGGTCCATTGTGGGAGAAACCGAGGCTACTCAGAGAGGTGAAGCAGAATTTCAGATTATATGAAGCTGGCTGGCTCAGAGAAGCTAGCTTCTCCAGATTCTGAGTGCCGAATATAGGGCAGTGCAGACTTATATGGGGTCAGAATCAGGGAGGGGGTAGGTTGCGGACCTGTTTGAAGACAGGAGGGAAACCAAAGGATTGGTTCTGCTCAGTAACCTGATTAACATTCTAGTTTGACTCCTGGGCAGAAAGGGCAGTGAATGTTTTCACCTTTTCCTGTTCAGTAGTGGTGGTGGTTGTGTGCCCTGCAGTCGGTTCTGAATCATAGCTACCCTGTACAGGGTTTCTGAGGCTGTAATCTTTACAGGAGCAGAAAGTCTCATCTTCATCCCATGGAACAGCTGGTATTTTAGAACTGCTAACCTTGAGGTTAGCAGCCTGACTCAGAACCACTACACTATCAGAGCTTCTTGATCTAGAGCATGTTGCTGTTGTTAGGTGTCATCGAGTCAGTACAGACTCATAGTGACACTATGCACAACAGAATGAAACACTGCCTGGTCCTGGGCCAGCCTCACAATGGTTGCCACACTTGAGCCCATTGATGCTGCCATATTGCCAATCCATCTCACTGGGGGTCTTCCTCTTTTTATCTGACCCTCCACCTTACCAAACGTGATATCTTTCTCCAGCAGCTGGTCCCTTCTTAAAATATGTCTGAAGTATGAGAGATGAAGTTTGGCCATGCTGGCCTCCAAGGAGCACTCTGGCTGCACTTCTTCCAAAACTTCTGTTGTTTCTTTTGGCAGCCCATGGCACTTTCAGTATTCTCCTCCTACACTATTACTCAAAAGCAGCAATTCTTCCATAGTCTTCCTTATTCACTGTCCAGCTTTCATATGCATAGGAGTTTACTGAAATACCATGGCTTGGGTCAGGTGCACCTGAGTCTTCAAGCTCATATCTTTGCTCTTCAATGCTTTAAAAAGGACTTATACAGCAGATTTGCCTAATGGAATACATCGTTTGATTTTTTGACTGATGCTTCCATGAATGTTGATAGCTGATCCAAGAAGGATGAAGTCTTTGACAACT
>NW_006415358.1:1971-3000 GCF_000296735.1 Chrysochloris asiatica | reverse complement strand
ATCGAAAGCCTTTGCATAGTCAATAAAGCACAGGTAAACATCTTTTTGGTATTTTCTGCTTTCAGCCAAGATCTATCGGACATCAGCAATGATATCCCTCATTCCACTGCTCTTCTGAATCCGGCTTGAACCTGTGGAAGTTCTCTGTCAATGTATGTTTGCAGCCATTTCCTTATTACCTTTAGCAAAGCTTTACTCACATAGGATATCAAAGCTATTGTCAGATGATTTCCACATTCTGTTGGGTCACCTGTCTTTGGAACTGGCAAAAATACGGATCTCTTTCAATCAGCTGGCCAGATAGTTGTCTTCCAAATTTCTTGGCATAGATGAGTGAGTGCCTCCATTGCCGCCTTATTTTCTTGAAAGATTTCAATTTTCATTCCATCAGTTTCTGGAATCAATTTTATTCCATCATTTCCTTCAATGCACCTTGGACTTCTTCCTTCAGTATCATTGTCTCTTGATCATATGCTACCCTCTTGAAAAGGTTGAACATCAACCATTTCCTTTTGATACAGTGACTCTGTGTATTCTGATCCATCTTCTTTTGTTGTTTTCTGCATCATTCAATAATTTCCCCAGAGAATCTTTCAATAATGAATGTCAAGGATTGAATCTTTTCTTCAGTTCCCTCAACTTGAGAAATGCTGAGCATATTCTTCCCTTTTGGTTTTCTGACTCTAGAGCTTTGCACATTTCATTGTAATATTTGACTTTGTCTTCTTGAGCTGACCTTTGAAATTTATGTTAAGCTCTTGGACCTCCTCATTTCTTCCATTTGCTTTAGCATCTCTACACAGGAGAGCATGTTTCAGTGTCTCCTCTGATATCCATTTTGATCTGTTCATTATTTCTTGTCTTTTTAATAACTTTTTACTTGCTTCATGTATGATGTTCTTGATGTCATCCCACAACTCTTCTGGTCTTTGGTCTTTAGTGTTTAATGCATCAAATCTGTTCTTCAGATGATCTCTAAATTCAGGTGGCATATATTCAAGGTCATATTTTGGCTCTCATGGACTTGTT
>NW_006415358.1:0-801 GCF_000296735.1 Chrysochloris asiatica | reverse complement strand
CTCCAGTCACATTTTGAGTGCCTTCCTACCTGAGGGGCTCATTTTCCGGCACTATGTCTGAGAGTGTTTCTCTTCTATTCATAAGGTTTTCAGTGGCTAAATATTCAGAAGTAGTTTGTCACTCCTTCTTCCTAGTATGTCTTTGTCTGAAAGCTCATCTGAAACCTATCCACCATGGGTGACCTTGTGGTATTTAAAATACCCATGGCATAGCTTCCAGAATCACAGCAACTCACTAGTAACCACAGTATGACAAACTGACAGATGAATGGTGGTGATCTAGAGGGTTTGTTAATGTTGTGATGTTGTTGTTGTCAGGTGCCATCGAGTCAGAACCGACTCATAGCGACCCCATGCATAGCAGAACGAAACAATGTCTGATCCTGGGCCAACCCCACCACCGCTGCCACACTTGAGTCCATCAATGATGCCACCTGGCCAATCCACCATCTTACCCAGCATGACATCCTTCTCCAGCGACTGTTCTCTCCTGACAATATGTCCAAAGATGTGAGATGAAGCTTAGCCATCTTGGCCTCCAAGGAGCACTCTGGCTGCTCTTCTTCCAAAATAGATCTATTGGTTCTTTTGGCAGTCCATGGCACGTTCAGTATTCTCCTCCAACACCACAACTCAAAGGCATCGATTCTTCTACGATCTTCCTCATTCACTGTCCAGCTTTCGCATCCATATGAGGTTATTGAAAATACCATGGCTTGGATCAGGCGCACTTTAGTCCTCAAGCTGACATCCTTGCTCTTCAACATTTTAAAAAGTTCCTGTGCAGCAGATTTGCCCAAT
>NW_006415357.1:3726-4729 GCF_000296735.1 Chrysochloris asiatica | reverse complement strand
ATGGGTGGAGGGAGGGGAGGGAGGGGAAAGTGCAGCACAGGGTAGGGAATAGACACAGGATAGTCTGGGTGCTGGGGAGGGGAGCAATAAGGGGGAAGGAAATGGAATAATAAGGCAGGTAGGTGAACAGTTAAGCAGGTTTGCATGGGCTAAGTGGGACACAGGTAAATAATAGGTATGCACAACCTTGGAGCAACAAGGCTCTGGGATTCAGGGATTGAGGCATGGTTGGGATGAGCAAAAGGGGGTAAATAATGTTAAGACGTTTGGCTGTTTTTTGAATCTTTGTTTCCCTTGTATGCCATCATAAAATAGACATTTGAGGGAGAGAGAAAGGAATAGACATAAATATCACCATAGAAAGCTTGTAAGTCTGTCTTCTGCTTATAACTGATTGGAATACCTAAAATGGGCCTACAACTTGCCCAAAGAAGGAGGCTTCCTGCACAGCCTCTGCATTGTATAAGACCATAGGTGGAATACTGAACTGTATCCAGAATCTTCTGAACTGGGAAATTTCCACTTGAAAGGACCAGCTGACCAGCCTGGAGCAGCTAGAAGAACAGAAGATGCTTCTTGAAAGAAAGACCAACAGGAAAAATACAAAACAATAACAGCAGTCCGACTGATTATTACAAGAACTAGCAAGTTGCTCTCCCAGGAGATATCAAGGCAAGTGATCAGATCCCCTCAGGGCAAACCCCCTTCCAAGACTAAGACTCAATGGAAACACCTGAGCAGACATGTGCTCTGACTGGTAACCATGGTTGTCACCGATAAGGGAAAGTGAGGGAAAAACAGCAATGAAGCTGTGAGCTAAGTCCTACCACATTCAATAGAGTCTTGTGAACCCAGGTGGAGACCTGGTTGGCCAGCAGTATGGCAAGACGTGGGGGCTCTTGAGGCCAGAGTCAGTGACATAGCCACAGAGGACTAGAGTGGAGAATCACATGTCCAGCTGATAAGAAGATAGGGCATATGCACAAGAACACCCACACTTGCA
>NW_006415357.1:1733-3321 GCF_000296735.1 Chrysochloris asiatica | reverse complement strand
GAACCAACTTGATGGCACTTAACAACAACAACAACAAAGGCAAGAAGTGACTGGCTTACAAGATTTCAAGAGGGAGCCTAGATCCAGAGGGCATGGAGCAAGGTAGAATCTTCACTGAGTAGTATCCAATCTGTCTGGGTGGGACTGATGAAAGGAGATGGGGATAAGACTCTTATTGTACAGTAGTGAATAATTACTATCAGGACGGACTGTGAGGGTTGGAAATGTAAAGGTAGATGCTTTGTAGCAAAAGGAGGAGAGTGGTTGACTTTGCAGTCGAGGAGCAGAGGTCCCTGGGACCATCAAGGAAGAAAAGCAGAGTGCGGGACCCTACCCAGATAAACAGTGACTTCAGAGATGGAGGCAGAAATGATGATGTGGAGAGAGGGAGAAGCTGCGGACTCTAAACCCAGAGAGAGAGAGACTCTTTAGTTGATGAAGCATGGAGAGGATTGTAACCATGTCAATATAACAATATACGATAGGATGAATATAAAGCTAATGTTCTCCCATGTAAACTATCACATAATTCACAATAAAATATTTAAAAAAAATAAAAGGAAGTAGCTTTTAACATCAATTCAGTGTGTTCCCACCTAGGTATTCACAGGCAACTTCCTCTACTGAGTCTCAATTTTCTTGTTAATGGAAATGCTAATGCCTATTTCATAGGGTTTGGGTGAGAAGTAAACCAGGTAACATATGAGGGAGCATTAAAGACTTGTGGAAAAATGAAATTTTTTGACAAACTTTTTGAAGCGCCCTCATATTAAGTGGACACCTCATAATTGATGCTTTAAAACAATGCCCATTTTTCTGCCTTTCCCTAGAAGCTGTAGGGGTAAAACTCTAAAAGGGACAGCATGTTAAAGGAGTATTAGCATTCACCTATCTGTTAAACTGTTTAGCACACAGTCATCTCTATTTAATAAGTAATAGGAGAAAAAAAAAACCCTTTACAAATTCATGTCAAAAAATAACTATGCTTAGACTAAATAATGGCACTTAGGTGTTGCTTATCTTATAATTCTTCTTAGACTGGTGTGCTATAAACAAATTTGTAAAATTCTTACCTGCTAAACCAGGAATATGTCACCTTACTAAAGAATGAAGCATTTTTCTCTGGACTGCAGTTCTAAAAAGGAAAATATAAAAATGAGTATATGATGGAAAAGTCTTCAATTTACATTTGAAATATTTTTGTCAGTAAGCTGGAAAGTAAACATGAAACAATTTATTCCACTAACAATTACAACTATGACATCAGAATCCTTAAGAGAATACAGTCAAGTGAAGATACCTGATTGGGCTGGAAATTTTTAAAGATTTCTTCCAACATTATGGCTATGTTTACATAGTATTAAAGAGACCAGGTAGTACAGTGTTTAAGTGTTTGGCTGGTAACCAAAAGGTCAGTGGTTTGTACCCATCAGCGGCTCACAGGAAAAAGATACAGCAGTCAGCTTCCATAAAGATTACAGTTTTGGAAACTGTGAAGGGCAATTCTATTCTGTCCTATATGAGTCAGTTCTGACCTATAGCGACCCTGTATAGGGTTCCTGAAGAGTGGCTGGTGGGTTTGAACTGT
>NW_006415357.1:0-1078 GCF_000296735.1 Chrysochloris asiatica | reverse complement strand
GGTTGTTATGAGTCAGAACAAACTTGAAGACACTTAACATCAATAACAACATAACATTCAATAATACTGCAACTCAAAGCTTTACTTTTTCTTCAGTTCTTTCAGCTTGAGAAATGTAACACATGTTCTTCCCTTTGGGGTTTCTAACTCCAGGTCTTTTCATATTTCATTAAAGTACTTTGCTTTGTCTTCTGGAAATGACCTTAGAAATCAGAAATCTTTTATTCAGCTCTTTTACTTCATAATTTCTTCTTCTCTACATTCTAGAGACGTTTCAGTGAATTTTCTTTCTTTTCTGACTTTTTAATGATATTTTTCTATCCTCATGTATGAAATTCTTGGTGCTATTGTACAACTTCTCTGGTCTTTAGTACTCAACCTGCCTAGTCTATTCTTGTTGAGATGGTCTCAAATTCAGTTGAGATATATTCAAGGCTATGCTTTGACTCCTATGAACTTGTGTTTATTTTCTTCAGCTTTAACCTGAACTTGTACATGGCACAATTAATGCTATGTTCCTCAGTTAACACTAACCATCTCCATCATCTCTCCCCATATATGTAGGTGATTTCATTCCTATGCATTCCATCTAGCCAGGTTCACATGAATAGTCACTATCTATCAAGATGGCGGATTGGGTAGACGTGCAGTGTGGAGCTCCGTCAATAACAACACGGAATACCGGGCCAGCAGGCTCAGGGGATGGTGCTGGAACTCTGAAACACATATAAAGGAATATTTGCAGGATTGGAAGGCATACAGCCAGGGGAATTTGTAGGAGAATCAAGAAATCCATTGTTTTCTAATTCAAGATGTTCAGCTATTCCCAGAGCTGCCATCTTGGGAGAGCATATCTTGATTGTATCAGGATTGATATAGAAATTTAAAGTGACAGTTTCGACATAAAACCAAATGGCCAACACACGTCTGTCAGTCGTGCTGTGGTGGATTAAGTTGCTGTGATTCTGAGGGCTATGCCAGAGGTATTTTAAATAACCAGCAGGGTCACCCATGGTGGACAGGTTTCAGATGAGCTTCCAGACAAAGACAGACTAGGAAGAAAGAATGATGAACTACT
>NW_006415356.1:4186-4710 GCF_000296735.1 Chrysochloris asiatica | reverse complement strand
GGCCTTGTTGTTTCCCTGTGAGATGGGATCATTGGTGGATTGATGACTCCTATAGTATAGGACTTATGCTTGTGTTGGGAGTTTTGCTGCTTGAAGTAGTTGTAAGACTAGGGGACTGTTGTTTATAGGGGAGCCTTTTGGGAGGTTGTGTTAAAGGGAAGAGACACGGCTTCAATTACCCTATCTGAGGATACAATGGCATAGCTGGCCTGGCATTGACCTGTAGGTGAGGAGATGGAACTGCCATCGATGAATCATATATGATCCGGATGGGACAGCTGGGTGGAGGAGATGTGGTGTAGAGGAGGGAGATGATATAGAACTTCAGTACATGAGATAGATCCCTTGTGATTATAGGAAGGAGGGAGGCAGGGTTGAGAGGGGGGCTAGATTCTAATTTAAAGTTGGGGTTTTCAATGACAGTCATATGGAATAATTGAAGACATAAAGGGGAGAGGTTTGAGACTGCTTTGTGGGTGAGTAGATGTTGGAGGTGGTGTGGAGACCTAATAGAAGTAGGTCAT
>NW_006415356.1:0-1069 GCF_000296735.1 Chrysochloris asiatica | reverse complement strand
CATAAGTTATCAAGGTCATGAAGGATGTTAAAATTGAGGGTGTCATTCTCCTGCTATTAGGAACCATTTTCTTGAATACAGAAGGAGTAAGCATCGTGGCTTGATATCAGGTTGTAGCCATAGCGCCTTAAGATTGTGCAGCAGACAACCCAAGGGTGTGGAGTGAGGCGATTTAGACTGTGATGTTCTCATAATTGTGACTGAACAGTTAAGGTGAGGATCAGGAAGCCTCCGAGGAGAAGGGCAAAGAGAGAAGTGTCCTCGTCTCTCTTGCCAGACCCCTGAGAGAAGAGAGAGGAATTGAGCTAATGGGGCATCCCCCGAGAGCAGCAATCCTGGGCCATGGGCCGAGAAGAGTCCGTCTGGCCTAACGTTAGGACTTAGACTTGACAGCACAGAGGACCCGAGAGAGGGAGGCTTGCCCAAACACTCACCCTGAGATGTTGATCGGTGTGTGGCTGTAAAAGTCAGCAATAGAAATGGATGAGGGTCCCTGGGTGGGTGTTTGGTTGGCAGGTTCAGTAGGGACAGCCAGAAAGCAGATCAACCCAAGAGCTGGGGATCGTCGCAGGTCCTGGCAAAGTCCCTCCCAGGTTTCGGCACCATAAATGTGAGATGGAATGAGCTGGAACACAAATACCCACGTGTAAGGCTTTATTGGAGGTCAGGAGGAGAGGGAGAGGGAGAGAGGGAGAAAGCAGGGCAGGGTTGAGATTAGTGGAGGTAAGTGATAGGTTGACTAGGGATGCCATGCAGGTAGGGAGAGAGGAAGTTCCCGTAGGTTGGAAGAGAGGTTCCGGGAGGGAGAGCGAGAATGCGGCAAGCAGCCATTTTATTATGCACGTGGATAAGAGATTCTATCAAGTACTAAACACTGTTATGACTTTCAAAGAATTCTACTATTTTAAACTTTTAATAAAGAAGTTAAAAATTTTAATTGTTTTATAAATTTAATAGAGATGTCAACATCTCTTTCTGTTCTCCTGGTGAGTTCACAGGAAGTATGAGTCAGTCAGTTTGTCATACTGTGTTGGCTTGTGAGTTGCTGTGATTCTGAAAGCTATGCCAC
>NW_006415355.1:4910-6192 GCF_000296735.1 Chrysochloris asiatica | reverse complement strand
ACTGCTATTCATAAGGTTTTCAGTAGCTAAACATTCAGAAGTATTCCACCTGTTTTTCTTCCTAGTCTGTCTGCTTTAGTCTAGAAGCTCAGCTGAAACCTGTTCACCATGGATGTATCCACTGGTATTTAAAATGCCAGTTTCATATAGTCTCCAACATAACAGAAACATGCAAACCACCACAATATAACAGACAGACAAGTGGTGGCACCTCAGAATAGCTAGGGTTAAATAAGGATATCTTCCAATATCAGCCTTAAAACTGAAGGAAAATCAGGGCCTAAATGTTTATATGTGTTAAAAGCAAAAGGAAACACATTTCCAAGTGTATCCTTGTGTTTTCTAGGTTACTTGATGTAATTTTCATCATAAATTAGATAAATATATCATAGCATGCAACCCCAACATTTATTATACATAGTTAATATGCATTAAGTATATATTCTATGGAGTCTTGGTGTGACATTGTCGGATAAGTACTCGACCACAAGGTTGGTTTGAACCACCAGGGTGGTGGCCCAAACTCACCAGCAGCTCCCTATTCATCATCCCTAGGGTCACTATGAGTTGGAACTGATTCAATGGCCCTTAACAACAACATACATTATATATTGTTGCTGTTGTTGTTAGGTACCTTCAAGTAGGCTCCAAGTCATAATGCCCCTATGCAAAACTCTTCCCTATCCAGCATCATCGTTACAATTGGTATGTTTGAACTCTTTGTTGCAGCCTCTGTGTTGATACATCTCACTCAGGCTCTTCCTCCTTTTCCATTGACCTTCTATTTTACCAAGCATGATGTCTGTTTTAGGGACTGGTCTCTCCTGATAACATTCCCAAAGTACATGAGACAAAAGAGCATTCTAGCTGTGCTTCCTCTAAGACATTTGTTTGTTCTTCTGGCAACCCATGGTCCTTTCAGTATTCCTCCCAACATCATAATTCAAAGGCATTGATTCTTTGTTCTTCTTTATTCATTGACCAGTTTTCGTATGCATATGAGACAATTGAAAATATCATGGCTGGGATCCATTCCATTTTAGTACTTAAAATATCATCTTTTTTATTTAACACTTTAAAGAAGACTTGTGCAGCAGATTTGCCAAATGGAGAACATCTTTTGAATTCTTGCTTGGTGCTTTCATGAGTACTGGTTGGGAACTGAAGAAAAATAAAATAATTAACAACTTCAATCTTTTCTCTGAACATCATGATAATTATTATTCCAGTTGTGAGGATTCTTTTTGTCTTTATAATAATTAATATTTCATACCAAAGGCTG
>NW_006415355.1:3584-4130 GCF_000296735.1 Chrysochloris asiatica | reverse complement strand
ATTGTTTTTTGAATCTAGCTTCAGTTTTAAGCAGCTCCCTATCATTGTGCAACTGCAAATGTTTTTGAATTATCTTCAGCAAAGTTTTACTTATATGTGGTATTGTCTTAGTTATCTAATGCTGCTGTAACAGAAATATTGCTAAATTTATTAACAAAGAGAAATTTATCCTCACAGTTTGTTGTTGTTTATGACAAAGAGCTGCTGGCTATTTATTTACTAAGTGAATTATAAGAATTACAAAAATTGAGTGGTTGCTCTTTTTGTTAATTGCCATCAAGTCAGTTCTGTCTCAGGGTTTCCAAGTAATGGCTGATGAGATTGAGCCGCTGGTGTTAACATTAGTAGTTCAATTCTTAACCTACAGCACCACACCAAGATTCTAGAAATCTATATTCAGAACCCTGGGTCTAGCGGGGTTTGTCTTTCATTACCAGCTCTTATTTTCTCTCAGTATCTGTATAATAAAATATGCAAAGATTTGGAATCAGAAAACCAAAAAGGAAGAACACGGTCAGCATTTCTCAAGCTGGGGGAACTGAAGAA
>NW_006415355.1:0-864 GCF_000296735.1 Chrysochloris asiatica | reverse complement strand
GGTGTTGGAGGAGAATATTGAAAGTGCCATGGACTGCCAAAAGAACAAACAGATCTGTGTTGGAAGAAGTGCAGTCATAGTGCTCCTTGGAGGCCAGGACAGCCAAACTTCGTCTCTCATGCTTTGGATACATTGTCAAGAGGGACCAGTCACTGGAGAAGGATATCATGTTTGGTAAGGTTGAGGGTGCTGAGCGTGTTCTTCCTTTTTGTTTTCTGATTCCAGATCTTTGCACATTTTGTGGTAATATTTGGCTTTATCTTCTAGAGCTAATCTTTGAAATTTTCTGTTCAGTTCTTGAACCTACTCATTTCTTCCATTTGCTTTAGCATATCTACACTAGAGAGCAAGTTTCTGACATCCATTTTGACCTTTTCCTTCTTTCTTGTCTTCTTAATGACTATTTGCTTTCTTCCTGTATAACGTTCTTGATGCCATCACGCAACTCTTCTGGTCTTCAGTCTTTAGTGTGTAATGTATCAAATCTGTCCCTCTGATGATCTCCAAATTAATGTGGGATATATTCAAGGTCATATTTTGGCTCTCATGGATTTGTTTTCATTTTCTTCAGCTTCAGTTTAAATTTGCATATGAATAGTTGATGGTCTGTTCCACAGTCTGCCCCTGGCCTTGTTCTCACTGATGGCATGGAGCTTTCCCATCATCTCTTTCTGAAGATGTAGTCAATTTGATTTCTATGTATTCCATCTGGTGAGGTCCATGTGTAAGTCGTCCCTTATGCTGTCTAAAGAAAGTATTTGAAATGAACAAATAATTGATTTTGCAGAATTCTATCATGCGATCTCCAGCATCATTTCTATCACCAAGGCCATATTTTCCAACTACTGATCCTTCCTTTTTGCT
>NW_006415354.1:4907-5586 GCF_000296735.1 Chrysochloris asiatica | reverse complement strand
TCCTCAGCTTCAACCTGAACTTTCATATGAGCAGTTAATTATCTGTTCCACAGTTTGCCCCTGGCTTTGTTTTGACAGATGATATGGATCTTTTCCACCATCTATCGCTACAGATTTAGTCAGTTTGATTTCTATATGTTTCCTCTGATGAGGTCCATGTTTAAAGTTGTCTTCTATGTTGCTTAAAAATTATATTTGCAATGAAGAAGTCATTAATCCTGCAAAATTCTATCATGCCATCTCCAGCATTATTTCTATCACCAAGGTCATATTTTCCAATTACTGATCCTTCCTCTTTGTTTCCAACTTTTGCAATCCAAACAACAATAATTATCAATACATTTTGATTGTATGTTTGATCAAATTCAGACTGAAAAAGTTGGTAGAATGCTTTAATTTCACCATTATTGGCTTTATTGGTTGGTTCATACATTTAAATACTGGTATTAACTTGTCTTCCTTGTTGTTGTTATTGTTAGGTGCCATCAGGTCGGTACCGACCCATAGGGACCTAATGTACAGCAGAACAAAACACTGCCTGGTCCTGGGCCAACCTCACTACTGTTGCCACACTTGAGTCCATTGATGCTGCCACTTGGCAAATCCATCTCATTGGAGGTCTTCCTCTTTTTCTCTGACCCTCCACCTTACCAAACATGATATCCTTCTCCAGTGACTG
>NW_006415354.1:2204-2777 GCF_000296735.1 Chrysochloris asiatica | reverse complement strand
TCTTCTGATTCCAGATCTGTGCACATTTTATTGTAATATTTGGCTTTATCTTCTCAGGCTGATCTTTGAAATTTTCTGTTCAGCTCTTGTACCTCCTTATTTCTTCCATTTGCTTTAGCATCTCTATGCTGGAAAGCAAATTTCAGTGTGTCTTCTGACATCAATTTTGACCTTTTCTTTCTTTCTTGTCATCTCAATGACTTTTTACTTTCCTCGTGTAAGATGTTCTTGATGTCATCCCACGACTCTTCTAGTCTTCTGTCTTTAATGTTTAATGTATCAGATTTGTTATTCAGATGATCTCTAAATTCAGTTTGGATATTCAATATTCAAGGTCATATTTTGTGTCTTGTGGACTTGTTTTCATTTTCTTCAGCTTCAGTTTGAATTTGCATGAGTAATTGATGGTCTTTTCCACAGTCTGCCCTTGGCCTTATTTTGACTGATGATATGAAGATTTTCCATCTTCTCTTTCTGAAGATGTAGTCAATTTGATTTCTATGTATCCCATCTGGTGAGGTCCATGTGTATAGTTGTCTCTTATGCTGTCTAAAGAAGGTATTTGAAATGAAC
>NW_006415354.1:0-754 GCF_000296735.1 Chrysochloris asiatica | reverse complement strand
ACTCAGGAATATATAATCATTGAAACCAAAGAGCACATTCTGCAACCTGCCTCCTGGCTACCAGCACACAACCTTTCTCTTTCCATGAGTATAGAGTCCTCAGCTGCTCTCTCTCTCCATGTCCTCATCTCTGCCGTCACCTCGAGGACATTGATCTTACTGTGTTCCATTTAGTTTTTGACAACTTCCAATTTTTCTAGGTTCATACTTTGTACATTCCATGTTCTTATTACTAATGGATGCTTGCAGCTATTTCTCCTCATTTTGAGTTTTGCCCCACCAGCAAATGAAGGTCCTGAAATTTTTACTCCTTTTGTGTTATCATGATCAGCTCTACTTTGAGGATGCAGCTTTTCCCCAGACATATTTTCAGTGCCTTCCAACCTGAGATGCTCACATTTTGGCAATATTCTGACAGTATTCTGGTGTTATCATCATGTTTCAGTGTTCAGTATTCTGGTGTTATCTGACGGTGTTTCACCCCTATTTGTAAGGTTTTCAATGAATAAACATTCAGAATTAGTCTGTCTCTCCTTCTTTGTCTGTCTTACTTAGTCTGGAAGCTCAGCTGAAATCTGTCCACTTCAGGTGGCCTGCTGACATTCAAAATGCTTGTGGCATTGCTTCCAACATCACAGTAACATGCAAGTCACTACAATAACAAATTGAGAGGCATTTTAGTAGAACATTATTGAGTTATAATGTGGTTCAATTTCATGAAAAGTTAGAGTAGAACAGAAATGAAAATGATTGG
>NW_006415353.1:4073-4770 GCF_000296735.1 Chrysochloris asiatica | reverse complement strand
TATGCACAACCTTGGAACAACAGTGTTCTGGGATACAGAGATTAAGACATGGTTGGAATGGGGAAAGGGGGGGAATAATGTTAAGATGCTTGGATGTCTTTTGAATCTTGGTTTTCCTTGCATTCTATTATAAAATGAATGGGGATTGCGGAGTAGGATAGGCAGACTAAAAAGGAAATAGGCTGTAAAATAAATCCTGAGTTACGTCACAATGACCAACAGTGGAATCTTGAAATTTCTCAGAAGAGTGAAAAGGGAAGCCCACCTCCAGATCACATCTACCTGGAGGCAATCAGAAAGCATAAAAAATACCAGTATACATACCCATCTAAGATTTAAGGTCACAGATAACTCCTGAATATGCCCTAAAAACAGAAACAGATTACCATATCAGCACATAATCAGGAATAAGATAAAGTGACCCTACACGCTACACTGCACGATGGACAGGCTTTGGAAATACCTGAGAAGGAATTCAGAAAAATGATTATAAAATGTATAAAAACACTATACAATGGAGTTGAGAAAAGTAAGGAAGAAGTCAGGAAAGCGCTACAGGAACAATCAAATAAGATAGATACAGCAATGGAAACAATTCAAACCCTACAGAAAGAGGTCCAAACCATTAATAATAGAATATCAGAAATGGACAATACACTGAAAGGGCAAAGGAGTAGAATTGAAGAGATAGAAGCCA
>NW_006415353.1:0-2283 GCF_000296735.1 Chrysochloris asiatica | reverse complement strand
GGTGAGTGGAAGAGGGGGAAAGGCAGCAATGAAGAAATGGGCTGAGTTCAACCACATTCCACTGACTCCCGTTGACCTGGAGATGAGAGAGAGAAGAGGAAGGGATGGTTGGTCCAAAGTGTGGTGAGATCTGGGGTTACTTAAGTCCATGGACAAAGACATAACAACAGAGGGCTAGAGCTGTGAGTGAAACATGATATGAAGTGAGGGAAATGCACAAGAACACCCAAACTTGCAGACAGTACCCATTTGACCTAGCCTTGATGGCTTGATAATCAGAACTCGACTACAGGAAGATTATTTAAAATATACATATAAAGGAAGCAAGGGTATATTGCTACAATTTGATGAACATGACTTTCACTCATGGCAATAGTAACTCTAAATACCAACAGAGAGGGAAAGGAGTCTTCACATCAAGTATCAATGCTATCCCTCTGTACACAGGGTAGATAAGGACGGATAATTTAGACACTTACTACTTAAAATGAGGGGCGATAAAAACATGATGTGACTGGCTACTGACTTACAAGGTTTCAAGAGGAAGTTTAATTTAACAGTATTGGGGGGAAGAAAGCATCCCCACTGAATAGTTTTCATCTTGTTTAGATGGGTCCAGTGAAAAGAGATGGAGATACGATTCATATGATTCAACAGTGAATAATTGTTATCATGACTAATTGCAACCGTCACAATTGTAAAGGTAGAAGTTTTGTAACAAAAACAGAGGAGCTGTTAATGTTACAGTTCAGAAACAGAGGACCCTAGGACCATCAAGAGAGAAGAGCACAAGCAGAATGTGGGATCTTATCCAGAGAAGCAGCGACACCAGAGACGGGGACAGATATGGAGTAATAGAGAGGATGAGTGGTTGAGGACTCTACACTCATGGGAAGAGAGGGACTAAGAGCTTGTGGCCAGGAGGCAGATTTGCAGAATGTGCCCTTTAGAGGTATAAATTAATATATATGTCTGAGTGGGTTTTTTTGTTTGTTTAAAAAAACTAAAAGGAATAGAGAAAAATATTGTTAACTGATGGTACATGAAGGGGACTATAATTATTGTAATGAAACAAGGTGTATGATTGTTGAATGTAAAACTGATGGTCTGCCCTATAAGCTTTCATTCAATCCACAATAAAAACATTTAAAAAGAAAAGAAAGTTGAGAGAAATTATGTAAATACGAATAATAAGAGGAAAATCTATTCATCAACTGAAAATATTCTCCTCGCGATATGTCGCCATCAGGGAAAAGAAGATATGACTCAGAAAAACAACAGATACTCACCCATCTTGGACACATTGGACTTTTTTGAAATACAGAAAGTTAACCAACAGTTGAAGTGCACTGAACTGTCTTTACCTATTATTCACACTCATTGATTCAGTAGGTATTCCTTAGCATCTACAATTGACACATTCCTTAGCGGTATAAATATGTATGAGGCAGTTACAATGTGGGAGGCAGAGGTTTGAACCCTGGGATACAGCTGGGAACAATGAAAAGGCCACTTATGAAATGAGCATTCTAGTGCCAAAGAGAAAGAAAATAAGCAGGCAGACATAGAGTGAATCCAATAATGGTAATGCACGCTATGGAACCATAAAAAGCAAGGTGTGAAGGAAGGGAGAGCTGGGAGGTGGAGTATGGCTGATATTTTATAGCAGGCATCAGGAAAGGCCTGAAGAGGCAATAAGAAGAGCATCCGCTGAGTGAGGAGGTGGCAGAAAGCCAGGGAGGTCAGCATCCCAAGTAGTGGGGGATCCACTGTTGGGGGAATTAACCAAAATGAATTACTCAGCCAGTCAATCAGTCACTACTCCACAGGCCCTTTGCAGAGGTCACTTCAGGGTTGTAGCGATCCCAAGGCTTGCAGAAGGCATAGTCCACACCCTCACCCTACACCATGTCTTCCTAGAGTAGCCCATGTGGATGTTAAAATCACATTCAGGATATGCCCATTTTATCCACATCACCCTGAGTTGGACTTCCTCCAGCACAAGTTGCTGTTTCTTATCACTTCTTAGCCACCCTGCCATGCCCCTGCCCTACCCAGCATAAAGTGACTCACTGTCTGACAAACTATCTCTAGGCCCTTATCTGTAGCTGTTCCCGTTCATCTCCTGGATCGCCCACTCATTTTAGATATTCCCAAGAATGTAAAAGTACATTTGAAGGAGATTTTAAAACAACCCTCAAAACTGGTCCATAGTGTTGCTGATGTTGTTAAGTGCCATGAGTCGGTTCCGACCCACAGCGACCCTGCATAGCGTTTCTGAGG
>NW_006415352.1:0-4722 GCF_000296735.1 Chrysochloris asiatica | reverse complement strand
AAAAAAAAAAAAAAACTCTATGGAGCAGTTCTAGTCTGTAACGCATGGAGTTGCCATGAGTCAGTATCTACTCAACAGTAACAAACAACAGAGCCAAATCACCAAAATATTTGAAAAACTATTTTTGAAACATAAGTAAACCACCACATTCCCCATAATTCACTAGGATTCATCTTGTATACAGAATTTACTTAACAGTTTTATCAAAATAGAAGTTAGATTGTTTGCACTTCTATCCAAACAGTTAGTTATAAGTATGATAATGATGATGATGTGATGATGATTGCGACAATAGTCTTTCACTTAGTGAGCACCCATTCTGTGCCAAGCCCTGAGCTTAGCACTTAACACTTTTATTTTGACCTTTTGTATTCTTACAAGAATCCTAACCAAGTGTGCATGGTTAGGACACAATAGACCTGTGATTTGGCCCCAGCCCCCAGTTTCAAAACCTATGTTCCTCACCATATCAGTGCACTGCCCTAACAGTGGAATCTAAAACACATAGCTCCATCTAAAATGCTGTTGTTGTTAGATACCATCAAGTCAGGTCCAACTTATAGCAACACTATGTACAACATAATAAAATGTCATCCAGTCCTATGCCATCCTCACAATTGTTATGTTTGAGCCTACTGTTGCAACCATTGTGTCAAACCATCTCATTGAGTGTCTTCCTCTTTTTTGCTCATCCTTCACTTTACAAACATGATGTCCTCCTCAGGGGACTGGTCCCTCTTAGTTACATGCCCAAAGTATATGAGACAAAGACTGACCATCCTCTCTTCTAAAAATCATTCTAGCTATACTTCTTCCAAGACATATTTGTTCATTCTAACATAGTGCACTGATAAAAGATAACAAACATCAGAAAGACTGAAAGCTTCCACTGATGGCCAAACCTATATTTACATATTTCATTTTGCAAGGCTCAGACGCATTTAGACACTTCAAGTTAATCATTATCTGTCACAGTTTATCTGGACTGTTCACTGTCAGCAAGCATATAAAGACTTCAGGGCCCAGTTGCCCTCTGCTTTACTTTTTTTTTCATTACATAGTCATAATTTTAATATATGAGTTCTATCGCTGCTCCACACACACAAAAAAAAAGCTGAGCAGTCTGTTTCTATAAAGATTACAGATTTGGAAACCCTGTGGGGAAATTCTACACTGACCTATAGGGTTGCTAAGAGTCAGAATCAACTCTACAGCAATGGATTTGACTGTTTGGTTGTTTATTCTATAACTCAGAGAATGTCATTTTTGTGGAGTTGAAGATAATATAGGAACTTGAACTAAATTAACTGGATAATTGGCTGTCTTTTCGATAATATATCATCAGAGGCTCCCACCCAGCTCAAACATACGTCAGCTATGGCTAAGATGACACTGTGTCAGCCAAAAAAAATTGAGAAAGAGCAGAAGTGAATTCTGCAAGAGGTTTAGCATCTGGCAAGGCCACAAACTCCCCAAACCTGAGTCTTTGATCTCTCGTCCCTGAATAACCTGCCTTGACTACGGCAGAGCTGTCAGCTTGGCTATCTGCTGCCTTACCTCCCTATTAACGATCATTACTACAGTGGAGCATGTCCGCTATATGCCAATTCCCACATGAGCCAAGCTGGCAGCAGCAGGGCATACCAATGGCATGGTGTTTCTGCTTAACGTGACAACCAGTTTTTATAAAAGTGGAGTTTGTAAGTTCTTACTAGCAAAACTACAAACAATCTCAATGCTCTTCTTCCTAGAATTCATGTAAGAGTCAGCTAACACCAAGTCCATCAGCTTCAATTTTCAATGGCAATTTGAGAACTGTTACCTTCCTAAGTCTGCCTTTTACCAACCTGGGTTCCTTAGAAGGTGTTCATAGATGCTGTCTGTTAGGGGAAAGGTCAAGTGCATGTGGAAGCACATTATGAAGACTCTCAAGAGACCTACAGTGCAGATACACATTACCTTTATCTTTCCTAGTGTTTTCCTATCATATTTGAGAACTAAATTCATTTTAATGAGAACATGATTAAGGCTAAACAGCTGTATTCTCTCCAGTGATCATAGACCATAATAGTAAAAGTGACAACTACAACATGCAGAGGACAGCAAAATCTTATGGAGTTCCTTTGAATTCATGGCATTGCTCCTACCTCAAAACCCATGTGAGAGTTCCAGAACAAGCCAACTCTGAAAAACATTTTTGCAAAGAATTTACAGAGCTCCAAAATATTTTCCACTAATTCCAACCTCCTAACACACACCATGGAGTCCTGGTGTAGCGCTGTGAGTTAATGCGCCAGACTGCAAGCCATTTGAACTACAAGGTCAGCAGTTCAAGCTTACCAGCTGCTCCTCCGAAACCCTATATAGGGTCACTATGGCTTGGAACTGACTCAATGGCACTTAACAATAACAAACAACAACACACATCATAATGTCCCATGTCATCATGAAGTAGGCAAAAAGGGAGAATTTTATCAAGAGACAATATCTTTGCCCTGTTAGGTCTCATCTCAATTGAATATAGCAAATAAGCCATAATCACACTCCTTTGAACCCTTACTATATTTCAAAATTCAGAAATGTTTAGGTGGATGGCCAAAAGCATACTTTCTTTACCTCTCCCCACCTATATCCTAGTTTGTTGTATTTGTGTTGTTAAGTGCCATTAAGCCTGTTCTAACTCATAGCAACCCTGTAAAGGGTTTCCAAGGAGCAGCTGGTGAGTTTGAACCTTTGACCTTGAGATTCAAACAGACCTTGCAGTCCAGTGCTTATCCTATAGTGCCACACCAGAATCCTATCCTAGGTCACAAAAGAATTAATTTTATCCTAGACACCAACCCTGAAGCTAGTGATGAAACCAACTTCTTCAATCTGAAACTGATCAACCATGCAATCAAGATATATTGTTAATTACTGGTGATTGGAATACAAGGTTGAAATAAAGAGAAAGGATCAATGGCTATAAAAACAAAAGATGGAAGGAATAAACAGAATCACTGTACTAAAAATAATTGATAAATGTTCAGTCATTTAAAGAGGTACGATATGATCAAGAACCAATGGTATTGAGGGAAGAAGTCTAAACAATGCTGAAAGCATTGGCAAAAATCAAGGCTCCAGGAACTGACAGAATACAAACTGAAATAGTTTAATAAATTTATGCAACTCACTCATCTATGCCAAAAAGGTTGGAAGACAGTTACCTGGCAAAGTGATTGTAATAGACCCATATTTGTGGCCATTCCAAAGAAAGGTGACCAAGTGTAATGAGAAAATCATAGAACAATATCATTAAGATCACAAGCAAGTAAAATTTCATTGCAGGTAATTAAATAATTATTTCAGTAGTACATTGACAGGGAGCTGCCAGAAATTTAATCTGGATTTAGAAAAGGACATGAAATGGAGAATAGCACAGCTAATGTTAGATGTATCTTGGCTTAAAACAGAGAATATCAGAACAATGTTGACTTGTGTTCCATTGACTATGCAAAGGCATTAGATTGTGTGGCATGTAACAAATTATGGATAACATTTCAAAGAATAAGTATTCTAGAACACTTAATTTTGCTTATGAGGAACCTGTACCTAGATAAGTCTTTCAAACAGAACAAGGTTTAAAATGGTTTAAAATCAGGAAAAGTGTGTTCTAGGATTGTAACTTTTCACTACACTTTTTCAATCTGTATCCTGAGCAAATAATCTGAGAAACTAGGTTATCCGAAGAAGAACGTGGTATCAAGATTGGAGAAAGTTTCATTAGCAAACTGCCATATGCTGATAACACAGCCTTGCTTATTGGAAGTGAAAAGGATTTGAAATACTTACTGATGAAGATTAAAGTCTTCAGAATGGATTGCATCTCAGTGTAAAATTAACAAAATCCTCACAATGGGACCAATAGATAATCTCATGATAAATGGAGAAAATATTGATGCTGTCAAAGACTTCATTTTGCTTGACCACACAATCGACACTCATAGAAGTAGCAGTTAAGAATTCAAAGGATGTGTTACATTAGGCAAATCTACTACACAAGACCTCTTTAAAGTGTTCAAGAACATAGATGTCATTTTGAGGACTGACCCAAACCATTTTCAATTGCCTCATATGTATGTGAAAGTTGAACAGTGGAAAAGGAAGATGATAATGCATTTGAATTATAGTACCAATAAAGAATATTGATCACCAACAAGAAGGCAGAGCACACAGATGTGCAGTGATGAGCTCCATCAGCAACAACACAGAATACCAGACCAAGCAGGCTCAGGAGATGGTGTTAGAACTCTGAACCACATATAAAGGAATATTTAAAAGCTTGGAAAGCTTACAGCTAGGATGATTTGTAGCAGAATCAAAAAATCCATTGCTTTCTAATTCAAGATCCTCAGCTGCTCCCAAAGCCGCAATTTTGGGAGAGATCAAGTGGGGGAAGGATCAGAACAGCCACAAATGCCTGACAGAACCATGGAGATACAGGTGTGGACATTCATTTTTTGAATCTGTTCATTGGTCTCTCGCTGTCTGTGCACCTCCATTTTGGTGACTAGAAGGGATGCCTGAGCAAATGGACACCCCACCCCACGCATGAGCACAGATCTCAAAATTTAAAGTGACAGTTTCCACTTAACACCAAACAGCCATCACTCCTCTGTCAGTTTGTCATACTGTGGTGGCTTATGGGTTGCTGTGATTCTGAAAGCTATGCCACCGGTATTT
>NW_006415351.1:4277-4765 GCF_000296735.1 Chrysochloris asiatica | reverse complement strand
CCCAGTTAATACCACTATTATTCAAATTTATGCACCAACCACTAGAGTCAGTGAAGATGAAATAGAGGAATTCTACCAACTTCTTCAGTCTGAAATCGATCAAACATGCAATCAAGATCTATTGCTCATTACTGGTGATTGCAATGCAAAAGTAGGGAGCAAAGAGGAGCGTCCAGTAGTTGGAAATTTTGGACTTAGTGATAGAAATGATGCTGGAGAAATAATGATAGATTTCTGTAAGACAAATGATTTGTTTATTTCAAATACCTTCTTTAGACAGCATAAGAGATGACTATACACATGGACCTCGCCAGAGGGAACACAGAGAAATCAAATTGACTACAATTGTGGAAAGAGAAGATGGAAAACTTCCATATCATCAGTGAAGACAAGGCCAGGGGCAGACTGTGGAACAGACCATCAATTACTGATATGCAAATTCAAATTAAAGCTGAAGAAAATCAAAATATATCTATGAGAGCCAAAAT
>NW_006415351.1:0-1292 GCF_000296735.1 Chrysochloris asiatica | reverse complement strand
GCTACACGGCAGATGTGTCCAACGTTGTCATATACTGAGAGCTAGCTAAATGGCAGAGAATTCCAATATGTTCATATACAGAGAGCTACATACTTGGCAGATCAGTCCAACATATCCATGTACAGAGAGCTAGCTACATGGCACATGAGTCCAAAATGTCCATATACAGAGAGTCAGCTATATGACAGTGTAGTGCAACATTTCCATATACACAGTTCTAGCTGCAAGGCAGATGAGTCCAACTTCTCTATATAGAGAGAGCTAGGTACAGATCAGCGTAGTACAACAATTCCATATGCAGGATTCTAGTTACATGGCAGATGTGTCCTACGTGTCCATACACTGAGAGCTACCTATATGGCAGACAAGTCCAAAATGTCCATATACAGAGAGCAAACTACTTGGTAGATCAGTCCAACCTATCCATGTACAGAGAGCTAGCTACATGGCAAATGAGTCCAAATTGTGCATATACAGAGAGTTAACTACACGGCAGGGTTGTGCAACATTGCCATATACAGTGTTCTATCTACAAGGCAGATGAGTACAAATTAGGTGTATTCAGAGAACTAGCTACATGGCATAGTAAACCAACTTGTCCATATTCAGAGTTCTAGCTATATGAAAGATGGTTACAACGTGTTCATACACTGAGAGCTAGCTACATGGCAGACAAGTCCAGTATGTTCATATGCAGAGAGCTTACTACTTCGCAGTTCAGTGTAACATATCCATGTACAGAGAGATATCTAAATGGTAGACGACTCCAAAAAGTCCATATACAGAGACATAGCTACATGGCATGGTAGTACAACATTCCCATATACAATTTTGTAGCTACAAGGCAGATGACTCTAACTTGTCTATATACAGAGAGGTAGCTACAAGGCAGAGTAGTGCAACATTTCCATATACAGAGTTTTATCTACAATGCATATTTGTCAAACGTGTCCATATACTGAGAGCTACCTACAGGGTAGATCAATCCAAAATATCCATGTAAAGAGAGCTAGCTACTTGGCAGAGGAGACCAAAATGTCCATATACAGAGAGCTTGCTACATGATAGACAAGTCCAATATGTTCATATACAGAGAGCTATCTACTTGGCAGATCAGACCAATATATCCTTGTTCACAGAGCTAGTTACATGGCAGACGAGTGTAAAGTGTCCATATACAGAGTGCTAGCTACATGGAAGTGTAGTGCAACATTTCCATATACAGAGGTCTAGCTACAAGGCAGATGATTCAAACTTGTCTATGTGCAGAGACCTAGCTACATGGCAGAGTC
>NW_006415350.1:2583-4667 GCF_000296735.1 Chrysochloris asiatica | reverse complement strand
AAAGATGTCAGCTTGAGGACTAAGGTGCGCCTGACCCAAGCCATGGTATTTTCAATAACCTCATATGCATGCGAAAGCTGGACAGTGAATAAGAAAGACCCTAAAAGAAGTGATGCTTTTGAGTTACGGTGTTGGAGGAGAATATTGAAAGTGCCATGGGCTGCCAAAAGAACCAATAGATCCGTTTTGGAAGAAGTGTAGCCGAGTGCTCCTTAGCGGCCAAAATGGCCAAACTTCATATCTCATACTTTGGACATTTTGTCAGAAGGGACCAGTCTCTGGAGAAAGATATCATGTTTGGTAAAATGGAGGGTCAGATAAAAAGAGGAAGACTCCCAACTAGATGGATTGGCCAAGTAGCAGCAACAATGGACTCAAGTGTGGCAACAGTAGTGAGGTTGGCCCAGGATCGGGCAGTGTTTCATTCTGTTGTGCATAAGGTCACTATGGGTTGGTACTGACTCAATGGCATCTAACAACAACAACCATTTCACTCAACATAATGTCCTCAATGTTTATTCATATTGTATAATAGCTCACAGCTTCCTGTTGTTCTTCAAGGTAGCATAATATTCCATTGTGTATATGTACCACAGTTTGTTTATTCATTCTTCTGTTGATGGGCACTTAGACTCTCCATCTTTTTGCTATTGTAAATAGTGCTGCTATGAACACTGGTGTGCATATATCTACTTGTGTTAAGGCTTGCATTTCTTTTGGGTAACTACCAAGTAGAGGAATTGCTGGATCATAAGGTATTTTTATTTCCAACCTTCTGAGGAAATGCCATATTGCTTTCCAGAGAGGTTGGACTATTTTGCAATCCCACCAGCAATGCAGGAGCGTCCGAGTCTCTCCACATCCTCTTCAGCATTTATTGTCCCCTACTTTTTTTTTATTTTTTAAATTTTTGCTGTTATTGCCGGTGTGAAATGATATTTCATTGTTGTTTTGATTTGCATCTCTCTAATAACTAGTGATCATGAACATTTCTTTATATGTTTGTTTGCTTCCCGGATCTCCTCCTTGGTGAAGTGTCTGTTCATGTCCTGTGCCCATTTTTTAATTGGGTTATATGTCTTTTTCTTGTAGAGGTGTTGTAGTTTACTACAGATTTTAGAAATGAGTCCCTTGTCTGATGTGTCATTGCAAAATATTTTTTCCCATTCTGTGGGTTCCCTTGATACTCTTTTGGTGAAGTCTTTTGATGCACATAAATTTAAAATTTTTAGTATGTCCCAATCATCTATTTTGTCTACTTTTGTTTGTATAATTTTCAAAATGTTTGGTAGTCTGTGTACTCCCTGATTTAGAGCCCTCACATTTGTCCCTATTTTTTCATTGATAGCCTTTATAATTCTGGGATTCACATTTAGGTCTTTAATCCATGCTGAGTTGGTTTCTTATAAGGTGTGAGGTAAAGGTCTTGTTTCAATCTTTTGGATATTGCTTTCCAGTTCTGCCAGCACCATCTCTTGAAAGAGACTATCACCTCTCCATGTGATATATTTAGGAACTTTGTCGAAAATCAGTTGGCTGTATGTGGATGGGTTAATTCCTGGATTCTCAATTCTGTTCCATTAATCAATGTATCTTTTATTATACCAGTACCAAGCTGTTTTGACCACTGTAGTTGTGTAATAAATTTTGAAATCAGGGAGTGAGAGGTTTCCTACCTTATTCTTCTTCTTAAGTAGTGCTTTGCTTATTCTGGGTCTCTTTCCTTTCCATATAAAATTTGTAATTGTTTTTTCCGTATCTTTGAAGAATGGCTGCACTTTTCCAAGACAATTTTTTTTTTTCTCTTTCTGGCAATCCAAGGTACTTTGAATAGTTTTCTCAACACCTTAATTCAAATGCATCCATTCATCTATGGTCTTCCTTGTTCACTGGCCATCTTTCATATGTATATGACATAACCCATAATTTGGATTAGGAGCAATTAAACCTCAAACTGATATATTTGTTCTTGAATATGTTAAAGAGGTCTTGTGCAGCTGATTTGCCTAATGCAATACATTGTTTGGTTTCTTGACCGCTGCTTCCATGGATGTTGATTATGTGGGACCCTAAGAAGAAAACTC
>NW_006415350.1:0-1163 GCF_000296735.1 Chrysochloris asiatica | reverse complement strand
TATTCTAAGTACTTCCTCTATGTAAAGATTCCTCATGAACAAATTATATGTTCTGGAATACCCATCCTTTGCAATATTATCCATAGTTTGTTATGATCCACACAGACAAAAGCCTTTGCATAGTCAATAAAGCACAAGTAAACATTTTGTTCTCTGTTTTCAATCCAGATCAATCTGCCATCAGCACTAATACCCCATGTTCAATGTCCTCTTCTGAATCTGGTTTGCGTTTCTATTAGTTCCCTGTTGATATACTGTTGCAAGCATTTTTAAATTATCTTTAGCAAAATTTTACTTGCTTGTGATATTAATGATGTTGCTCGATCATTTTTGCATTCATTGGGTTACCTCTATTTGGGCACAAATATGGATCTCTTCCAATCAGTTGGCCAGGTTGTTGTCCTCCAAATTTCTTGGTAGAGATGAGTGAATGCCTCCAGGACTGCAAACATTTGTTGAAACACTACAATTTGTATTCTGTCAATTCCTGGAGTTTTGTTCTTCACCAATGCTGTCAGTGCAGCTTGAACTTCATCCTTCAGTAATGTAGGTTCTTGATCATGTGCTACCTCTTCAAATGGTTGAACATTGAAGTATTATTTGGTGTATTCCTTCCATCTTCTTTTGATGCTTTTTGCATCATGCATTATTTTGCCCATTGTTGTTGTTGTGAAGTGCCATTGAGTCAATTCTGACCCATAGCAATGCTGTATAGGGTTTCTGAGGAGAGGATGGTGAGCTTGAACCACCAACCTTACTGCTCAAAGTGACTTTGCAGTCCAGTGCACTAGCCTCCGGTGCCACACCAGGACTCCTATTTTGCCCATAGAATAATTCAATATTGCAAGTCAAGGCTTAAATTTTTGCCTCAGTTCTTTCAACTTGAGAAATGCTGAGTGTGATCTTCCCTTTTTGTTTTTTAACTTCTTTGTACATTTGATAATATTTAACTTTGTCTTCTTTAAAAATTTCTGTTCAGTTCTTTTACTTCCTTATTTCTTACAATCCCATGTTTCTCTATGTACAAAATCAAGTTTCAGAGTCTCTTCTAACAGTCATTTAAATTAATTAATTAATTTTTTAAATTGTGAACTGAGTGATAGTTTACATGGGAGAACATTGGCTTTATACCATCATTTCATTGCAATGATTACAATCTCCTC
>NW_006415349.1:3155-4852 GCF_000296735.1 Chrysochloris asiatica | reverse complement strand
TTGTAACATTATTTGCAGGTCATATACAAAATTATCAACTTAAAAATTAGCCTGCTATATTTGGTCAAACATTTAATCAACTTATCCCTAATATGATGACTGGAACTATAGTTACGTTGGCAGGGCCAGGCCCAATGATATCACGGGCCTAATATGGCCCCGGCCCATCATTCTGCAACCCTCATAAGAGATGAATTGGCACAGGGACAATAGCAATGGGCTCTAATGTAACAATTGTGAGGAGGGCAGATGACTGGACAGTGTTTCATTCTGTTGTACGTAAAGTTGCTGAATCAAAACCAATTCATGGGCACCTATACCTACAACATGTAAGTGTATGTGTATGTATTTCCTATGAATGTGTACTTGTGTGAATGTGAAATTTCCTTCTCAGTGTTTATTTTTGTTGTTTGCATATAAACTCTCTCGCAAGGACTCTTGGAAATTATCTCTCTTATGACCTTTATATAACCTCAGATTGAGTACTCTGAGGAATTTTTCTGGCTTCACTGGAAATGCTGATCAGCATGTACTTCCAAATTATCCAAGATGTGTGTATTCATATTTCCCAAAGAGAGTAATTATAAAGTAGAAATCATACAGAAGTGTAATATAATTTACCTTGTATACCAAGGATTGCACAATTTCTGACCTTTATTAAACTTACTGAGCTAAGATGATATTTTAAAAAATGATATAGTGACTATGTGATTGAATTATATAATGAAAAGCAGAGCTAAAACTTCAGACAATGAGTTCTAAGTATAGTTTGAAACCATACTTTTTGTTTTAGTTGATATTTTTTGTTTTCCTCTGGCATACTCTTTATAGAGTCCTGGGTGGTGCTGTAGGATAAGCACTTAACTACAAGGTTGACAGTTTAAATTCATTATCCACCCTTGGAAACCCTATACAGGGTCACTATGACTCAGAACAGACTCTTTGGCACACAACAACAACAACAAACCTTTATATGGTCATGGCTATTATCCTATTTGCCTACACATAGCTGTTCAGTATTCACTTATAATATATTGTTCGTTGTTACTGATATTGCACTATTTTGTATGTAACAATTGTCTGTAAATCTTTTACAACCCTCCATATCATCTTCTGCCCTAATGATAATATTCTGATCACTACTCCCTTAATGTAAACTCTTCCCTTCACCCAAATCGTTCTATTTGTTAGATACCTTAGAGTCACTTCCACTCCTGGAGACTTTATGCCCAACATAATGAAACACTGCCTTGTCCTGGGACATCCTCACCATTGTCGTTACCCTTGGTCCCATTGCTGCTGTCACTGTGCCAAGCTAGCTCATTAGGGGTCTTCCTCTTTTTAGTTGACCCTCCACTTTACCAAGCATAATGGACTTCTCCAGGGACTGGTCCCTCCTGATAACATGTTCAAAGTATGAGAGATGAAGTCTCGCCAACAAAAGCATACTCAGTGTATGTCTTACAACACAGATTTTTCTGTTCTTTTGGCAGTCCATAGTACTTTTAATAGTCTTCTCCATCACTGTAACTCAATTCTTCTATGGACTTCTTTATTCATAGTACAACTTTTGCATGCATATGAGGCTATTGAAAATAGCATGGCTTGAATCAGGCACACCATAATCCTCAAACTAACAATCTTGTTCTTGTGTAACAATTTTTTCTAATGCAATATGTCATTTGATTTGTTGCTTC
>NW_006415349.1:0-2415 GCF_000296735.1 Chrysochloris asiatica | reverse complement strand
TTGATTATTGCAATCCCCTCAATGCAAAATCAGTTGTCCCTCTTCCTCCTGATGGGTCTTATTTCCATATCCTCCTTCCCATCTCTTCTTGACTTTGCTTTTAAGTAAATGTTGCTCTTTGGACCTTGAATGGGTGACCACTCTATGGTAAGGACACCTTACTAGAATTGTTGTCCCTCTTATATACCTATCTACTACTTGATTAATAATGGATCACGTGGTAAGTTCCATCCCAGACCTGAAGAGTGGTTGAGGGTCATAGTCTGGTTTCTCCCATTTCTTTCTGAGCAGTAAGTCCAGTATTTTTTTTTTTTTTTTTTAATTTTGGTTTTTGTTCCACATTTTCTCCCACTCTTTCTGGGACTTCTGCTCTCAGAGTCATGGAGACTATGGTTCACATGTTCCACTGTTACAATGGAATAGTTTGATTTGTTTTGTATATTATGTGGGGTGTGGCTCTTGTTTTGTTTCCTAAAAATGAATATCTGGTTTTGACAGTACTAGTTTATAAAAGCACTTTTTATGATTTAATGAATTCTGGGTTTGTAGAAAAGCAGCTGTTTGTATGTTGGATGAATTTACTTTTGAGTTCTCAATTCTGTTTCAGTGGTCTACAAGTCTGTCATCATACTAGTGCTAAACTGTTTGGACTGTAGTGCTTATATTGAATATTTTGACATCAGTAAGTATGATCTCAGAAACACAACAAAACTTTGTTCTTGTTCTTTGGTGTTATTTAGTGAGGCTGAGTCAGTACCACTTTTCAGCCAGTTTGTCGTACTCTGGTAGCTTGCATATTGCTGTGATTCTGCAAGCTAAGCCACCGCTCACTTAAATACCATCAATGTCACCCTTGATGGACAGGTTTCAGATGAGCTCCCAGAATAAGACAGATGATGAAGAACGAGAGATGGACTACTTCCGAATATTTACTCACTGAAAATTATGACTAGCAATGGAACACTGTCAGATAACACCACAATATTGTTCTTCAGTAATAATTTGCTTATTTGGGTTTCTTTTCTTTTCATAAAATGTTAGTGATTATTTTTTCTATGTCTTAAGAATCTTTATGGATTATGGATATGGATTATTTATATATATTGAATATTTGGAGTAGTATTGAGATTTTTACAATATTGTCTTCATATTCATATTCACTGACTTCATATTCACTTCTATTTATATGGGACTCTTTTTTTGCATTTATATTTTGCAATTGTCTTTGTATATGTCTTTTACATCTCTGGTCAGGTTTATTCATGAGTATTTTATATTTTTGGTAGTTATATTAAATGGTTATTTGTTCCCATAGTTCCTATTCTGAGAAATGTTGAGGAATCTAACTGACTTGTATATGTTCTTGCATCTTTCCATTTCGCTGAATCTTTCAACTAATTCCAGATTCTTTCTTGCTGAGTCTCTTAGATTTCTATGTGTAGAATTATATCACCTGAAAATAGGAATATTCTTCCTTATTAATTTGGAATCTTTCTTTTCCTTTCTCACCTTATCGCTTTGTCTAGGACTCCCAATACAACATTGAATGTGAGGGATAACAGAGGTTATTCATGTCTGGTTCCCATTTGCAAGGACAAAGTCTCACTCCATTAAGAATAATGTTAACCTTTGGCTTTGTGCATTTGTCCTAATTAAGTTGAGATGTTTCCCTTGTATTTGTATTTTTCTATGAGTTTTTATCAAGAGTGTGTTGGCTTTTATCAAATGTCTTTTCTGCATTAACAAGGTGATCATGCGGTTCTTTTCCTGTGTGTTATTTATGTAGTAAATGACATTGTTTCTCTTTCCATTGTTGGACAAATCTTGCATGCCTGTATACTTGATACTATTCCTACTTGATACGATGAGGTTTTGTTTGATTGATTGTGTGCGTATTTGATATAATGTTGGATTCAATTGTCTAGGATTTCTGTGTCTATTTTCATTAGCTCTGTAATTTTGTTAGTGCCATCTTTCCCTGTCTTTGGTATCTGTGTTACACTTGGTTTATAAAATGAATTTGGGATATTAAATCATTTGATTAATTGATTCAGCTAACATAATTCAAATTGAAAAATTTCCCACTGTTTCAAAGGTGTTGCATTCAGATCAACTGCAGACAAGAGCAGAGCATTTGGTGGGAAGTTTAAATAAGTGGGAGCAAGATCCTGATGTGTTTGGAGTTTGAGGAGATTTGGTATCAGTTTTTCTATGACTGTTTGGTAGAATTTTTCAGTGAAGTTTTCTGGGCTACGAGTCATTTTTTGTTTAGAGATTTAAAAATAATATGTTCAATCCATTCTTTTGTTATGTTGTTGTTGTTGTTGTCATGTGCCATCGAGTCGGAACCGACTCATAGCGACCCCATGCACAGCAGAACGAAAGAATGTTCGATCCTGGGCCAACCTCACTACC
>NW_006415348.1:3358-4516 GCF_000296735.1 Chrysochloris asiatica | reverse complement strand
GTCTTGTGCAGCAGATTTGTCTAATACAATACAATGTTTGATTTCTTGTCTGCTGCTTCCATGAGTATTGATAATGGATCCAAGCAAAATGAAGTCTTTGACAACTTCTATCTTTTCTCTATTTACCATGATGTTATTTTTTGGTCCAGTGGTGGGGACTTTTGTTTTCTTTACATGGAGGTGCAACCCATACTGAAGGCTGTGGTCTTTAATATTCATCAATAAGTATTTTAAGTCTTCTTAAATTTCAGCAATCAAGGTTGTAGCATCTGCATAATGCAGGTTGTTAATGGATCTTCCTCCAATTCTGATATCATGTTCTTTTGCACATAATACAGCTTCTCAGATTATTTGACTGAATAAGTACATGCCTTTACTGATTTTAAACCATTTAGTGTCCCTTGTTTTGTTCAAATGACTGCCTCTTGGTCGATGTATAGGTTTCTCATGAGCACAATGAAATGTTCTAGATTCTGGCTTGAACCTCTGGCAGGTCTTTGTCAATGTTCTGTTTTAGCTGAATTACCTTTAGCAAAATTTTACTTGAATATGATATTAATGATATTATCTGATGATTTCCCTATTTCATTGGGTCACAACAATGGATCTCTTTACAGCGGTTTGCCAGGTAGCTGTCTTCTAAATTCTTGGCATAGATAAGTGAATACCACCAGTGCTGCATCAGTTTGTTGAAGGATTTCCATTTGTAGTTCCTCAATTCCTGTGGCCTTGTTCTATTCTAATGCCTCAGTGCAGCTTGAACTTCTTCCTTCATTATCAATGGCTCCTGATCATATCTCTTGCTGCTGTCATTCTTTCTTGTGTTTCCAGAGTCGTTCAACATTGTAGACTAGCCAAAGATTGTCTCAATTCAAAATGTTTTCTTTTCTGGCAGTTCTCTATTTCTCACCCTCCCAATTTGTCTAATGCAAGTTACAGTCTTTCTTCAGTGTGCCTGTAGTTTTTGTAGTATAATCATAGATTCATATAAGAACCCTCAAGAACTAGAACAAGAATAAGAATAAGAAGGAAAACTAGAGAAGCACATCTGTTATCACTTTGTCATTGGCTAACTTGTGTTTAGTCTTATGAATATGAATTTGCCATTTTATTATTGTTTTCTCTCTTTATTTTTTAATGTTTTATTGTGAATTATGT
>NW_006415348.1:1843-2388 GCF_000296735.1 Chrysochloris asiatica | reverse complement strand
CCAATCAGAGCATGTATTCCCATTGATTCTTAGTCTTGGAAGGGGGTTTGCCCTGAGGGTACCCGACCACTTGGCTTGATGTCTCCTGGGTGAGCAACTTGCTTGTTGTTGTAGTAATCAGTGGGACTGCCTTTATTGTTTTGTATTTTTCCTGCCAGTCTTGCTTTCAAGAAGTATCTTCTGTTCCTCTAGCTGCTCCAGGTGGGTCTGCTTGTCCTTTCCAGTGGAAATTTCCCACCTCAGAAGATTCTGGATGCCATTCAGGATTCCACCTATGGTGTTATGTAATGCAGAGGCTCCTCAGGAAGCCTCCTTCACTGGGTACGTTGTAGCCCCATTTTAGGTATTCCAATTAGTTATAGGCAGAAGACGGACTTATTTAGCTTTCTATGGTGATATTTCTGGCTATTCCTCTCTCCCCCCTTCAAGTGTCTATTTTATAATAATATACCAGGGAAACCAAGATTCAAAATACAGCCAAGAGTCTTAACATTATTTCCCCCCTTTTCCCATTCCAACCTTGTCTCAATCCTTGTATCCCAGAA
>NW_006415348.1:0-1173 GCF_000296735.1 Chrysochloris asiatica | reverse complement strand
ATATATGTTTTAATTTTTAACGTTTTAAGATTTGAATGAAAGTTTACAGGGCAGATCATCAGTTTTACATTAAAGAAATCATATACTTAAAAAAAAAGAAAGAAATCATGTACTTTGTTTCATCACAATGATTATAATCCTATCCATATACCACCAGTTAACAGTATTTCTTTCTATTCATATTGGCTCTTTTTTTTTTTTTTAAACTCTTGTCATTGTTGTTGTTAAGTGCCGTCAAGTTGATTCTGACCCATAGTGGCCGTGACCCTGTATAGGATTTCCAAGGAGCAGCTGGTGAGCTTGAACCACTGACCTTGCAGTTCAAATGAATTTGCACTCTGACGCATTAGCCCACAGCGCCACACCAGGACTCCTAGGCATATATAATAATTTAAACCACCAGAGGACACATTCTGTAAGCCTGCCTCCTGGCTGCCAGCTCTCATCCCCTCTCTTTCCATGAATCTAGAGTCCTCAGCTCTTTCCTCTCTCCATGTCCTCACCTCTGCCTTCATCTCTGGTGTTGCTGCTTCTCTGGATAGGGTCCCACAGTCTGCTTGTGCTCTTCTCCCTTGATAGTCCTAGGGTCTTCTGTTTCTGGACTGTAAGATTAACTACTTCCCTACCTTGTTTTTGTTATAAAACTTATACCTTTATAATTTGACAATCTCCCTGTTTTTGTTACAAAACTTCTACCTTTACAATGTGACAGAATCATGTTAACAATTACTCACTATTGAATCATGAGTATCTTATCCCCATCTCTTTTCACAAGACCCATCTAAACATGATTAAAAGTATTCAGTGGGAACTCTATTTTCCCCCCCACACACTCTTAAACTAAACTCCCTCTTGGAAACTTGTAAGCCGGTCACTTTGTGCCTTTATTGCCCCCTCATTTTAGATGGCCGATGTCTAAGTTGCCAGTCCCTAATACCCTGTATACAGAGGGAATAGCATTGATACTTGATGTGAAGATTCCTTCCTTGTCTATTGGTATTTGGAGGTACGGAATCCATATTGCATTCCATGTATGTGCCCTGTATCAGAGCCCTTACATTAGTCCCTATTTTTTCATTGATGACCTTTATAATTCTGGGATTCACATTTAGGTCTTTAATCCATTCTAAGTTGCTTTTTGTAAATGTCATGAGGTAAAGGTCTTGTTTCAAT
>NW_006415347.1:0-4730 GCF_000296735.1 Chrysochloris asiatica | reverse complement strand
GATTATAATCAATGTAATGAAACAAGTTATATGAATTGTTGAATGTGAAACTGATGATATGCCCTGTAAACTTTCACTCAATCCACAATAAAAGCCTTAAATAAAAAATAATAAAAAAAGGAAGAAGAAGAAGTATGGAGCTGTAGAGTAAGCACAGGACTGCTAAACTCAAGGTAGGTAGGTTCAAACCCATTCAGAAATCCTATACAGAATCACTATGAGTCAGAACTAACTCAACCACACTTAACAACAACAACAGTAAGATAGGGCATAGGGTTTTAATGGCAATGCTGGAATCCTCAAGAACCCTTCTATTTTCAGTTCTTCTATTGTCTTCTTTTAATAACCCCACATGAGACTTTCATCACATCGTCCTTTGTGGATGCTCCACATCCACCCATTATAAGAAGTCTCCTGCCAACCAAAAGAAGAAAATAGGTGAAAAGCAACACTTCTATTTAAAAAGCTTCCTCTATTTAATGGTATGACCAAAAGTTCCACATATCACTTCCATTTACGTTGTCTCATGGCAAGAACTTGGTCACACAACTATATCTAGCTCTGGAAAGAATTATATCTACTTAGGTTTTCCAAGTGGGATATTTACTAAACTAGTAATTTCCAAAGAAGATTATTTATCCTCCAGTGAGTTGCAAGGGAGTCCCTGAGTAGTGTACATGGTTATCACACTAAAAAAGTAAAGGTTTAAGTGTACCCAGATACACCTCAGAAGGCCTGGTGATTTACTTCTGAAAAGTCAACCAATGAAAACCCTATAGAGTATAGTTCTCCTCTGACACACATGAATTGGAACCAATTTGATGGCAACTTTATTTTTCAGTTTGAATGTGCAAGATGACTCATTATGGGAGAATGAAATTATTTGACATTATAGTTCCTTGTATTTATAATATTAAAAGTTAAAAAGTTTACTAATATATGATGTGCAGATTCATCATGGACCCCTCACTTTGTCTGTGTGTCAGATGGTGCCATGTCATATACAGTACACACAGTATCCTAAATGGAAATCTATAATCTAGGGTCATTAACAATAGGGATTTCGCATGTTATGCAATTACAGTACATTAAGTTTTAAGATAAAAAGATTTGACTTATCTGTTGGTGTGTGTTAACAGACTATATTTATATTATCTAGTTTCAAGTGTATTAACTATGATAAAAGGGGGGATGAGGTTTAAAACAGTCCTGTAAAAAAATTGCATATTGAAGATAATCCTGATAAAGCAAGCACAAACAAACAAGAAAATTGAAGTACTGCTGTTTTCAGCCAAATTATGAGTTAAAACAATTGCAATATGCATTTAATCCCTGTTTCATTAATGATGAACTTTGCCTTAAGGATATACATGTAGTCCCTGATTGAACAGGATTGCATTCTGATTAATCTATTGTCATTCATTTTTGAGGTGCCATGCTGCATCATCGTGAATGCACCTAATCCAGTCTGATCTCCAAAGCTAAGCAGGGTAGGGCCTGGTTAATAAATGGATAGGAGACCAACTGGGAGTGCCGGTGTTGTAAACTTACCACCCCTCATCTGTCAGTTCATTGTACTGTGGTGACTTACATGTTGCTATGGTTATGGAAGCTATGTTATTAGTATTTTAAATGCCATCAGAGTCACCAGCAGTGGACAGGCTTCAGCTGAACTTCCAAACAAAGACAGACTAGGAAGATGGAGAGACAGACTATGACTGGGAAAGAGCTGCCTCCTCAAACTAGGATTGACCATGATGATGCAAGTGGAGTTAAGCTTTTGGGACCTTCATTTGTTGATTGGGTACAACTTAAAATGAGGAGAAACAGCTGTAAACATCCATTAATAATCAGAACATGGAATGCACAAAGCATGAATCTAAGAAAATTGGAATTTGCCAAAAAATTAAATGGAATGCATAAACATCGATATCCTAGGTATCAGTGAGGTAAAATGGACTGGTATTGACTATTTTGAATCTAACAATTACATGATTTACCATGTCAGGAAAGGAGAAATTGAAGAGGAATGGCACTGCATTCTTCATTAAAAAGAACATTGAAGTACAATGCTGTGTGTGATAGAATAATATTTGTTGCCCACAAGAAAAACCAGCTAATATCACTATTATTCATATTTACACACCATCTATTAAAGCTAGTGATGATGAAATTGCAGAATTCAACCAACTTCTTCAGTGTGAAATCAAACATGTTATTAAGATGTATTAATAATTACTACTGATTGCAATGCAAAGGTTGGAAACAAAAAGGAAGGATCAATAGTAGGAAAATATGACCTTGGTGACAGAAACAATGCTAGAAATCACATGATCGAATTTTGCATGACCAATGACTTCATCGTTACAAATACTTTTTTCAAACAACATAAAAGATGACTATATGTATGGACCTTATTACATGGAATACACAGAAATCAATTTGACTACATCTGTGGAGAAAGACAATGGAAAAGCTCCATATCATCAACCAAAACAAGACCAATGGAAGACTGTGGAAAAAACCATCAATTGCTTATATGCAAGTTTAGACTGAGGCTGAAGATAATTAAAACAAGTCCATGAGAACCAAAATATGGCCTTGAGCATATCCAACCTGAATTTAGAGATCATCTCAAGAACCAATTTAATGCATTAGACACTAATGACCGATGATCAGAAGAATTGTGGGATGACATCAAGAACATCATACAAAAATAAAGCAAAAGAAGGAAATAAAGAAAAGATCAAAACAGATGCCAAAAGAGACTCTGAAATTTGCTGTCAAGCATAGAGATGCTAAAGCAAATGAAATAAATGAATAAGTAAAAGAGTGATACAGAAAAATTTCCAAGTACAGCATGAAAGACAAAGTCAAATATTATAATGAAATGTGTAAATACCTGGAGTTAGAAAATGAAAAAAGGAAGAACGTGTTCAGCATTTCTCAGGATGAGGGAAATGAAGAAAAAAAAAACAAGCCTTGACTTTTAATATCGAAGGAGTCTATGGGAAAAATGGAGTCTGGGTGTGGCGCTGTTAGTTAATGCACCAGACTACAAAGCCATTTGAACTGCAAGGTCAGCAGTTCAAGCTCACTAGCTGCTCCATGGAAACCGTGTACAGGGTCACTATGGGTTGGAACCGACTCGATGGCACTTTTCACAACAACATGGGCAAAATATTGAATGATGCCGACAGTCACTATACTAAAAGAAATTGTTGATTTTCAACCATTTCAAGAGGCAGCATATGATCAAGAGCCAATGATACTGAAGGAAGAAGTCCAAGGTGCACTAAAGGCCTTGGTAAAGAACAAGACTCCAGGAATTGATGGGATAAAAACGAAATCTTTCAACAAACTCAGAAAGCACTGGAGGCACTTACTCATCTATGCCAAGAAATTTGGAAGCTAGCTACATGGCCAACTGATTGGAAGAGATCCATATGTGTATCCTTTCCACAGAGAGGTAACCCAACAGAATGCAGATATCTTTGGACCATATAATTAATATTGCAGGCAAGTAAAATTTTGCAAAATATAATTTAAAATGGCTGCATCAGTATCTTGGCAGGGAGCTGTCAGAGGTTCAGACTGAATTCAGATAGGGAAATGGGATGAAAGATAGCATTGCTGATGTCGATGGATCTTGGCTGAAAGCAGAGAATATCATAAAGATGTTTAGCTAGACTTTACTAAGTACACAAAAGCTCTCAATTGTATGGATCATGACAAACTATGGACAACATTGTGGTAAATGAGAATTCTGGACAACTTAATTATACACATGAGAACCAGGACACAGTCATTCTGACAGGACAAGGGGACAATGAATGGTTTAAAATTAGGAAATGTATATGCCAGTTTTGTATTTTTCCACCATACTTATTCACACTGTATGCTGAGTAGATATTCAAGAAGTTGGATTATATGAACGTGGCATCAGGATTGAAGGATTAACATCCTGTGATATGCAGATGATACAACCCTGCTTGCTGAAAGTGAAGAGGACTTAAAATACTGATGACTATCAAAGACCACAGCCTTCAGTATGCATTGCATTTCAATGTAAAGAAAGCAAAAATCCTCACCAATGGCCGAATAGAGAGCATCAAGATAAATGGAGAAAAGTTTGAAATTGTCAAAAAGACTTCATTTTGCCCAGATCAACCATCAACATATGGAAACAGCATTCAAGAAATCAAAGGATGTATTGCATTAGGCAAATCACCTGCCAAAGACCCCTCTAAAGTGTTCAAGAGCAAAAATGTCAGTTTGAGGTGTATGGTGCACCTGACCCAAGTCATGGTATTTTCAATAACCTCATATGCATGTATGCTGAGCAAATAATCTGAGAAGCTGGGTGAAATGAAGAAAAACATGGCATCAGGATTGGAGGCAGACTCATTAACAACCTGTGATATGCAGAGGAGACAACCTTGCTTGCTGTAAATGAAGAGGACTTAAAATACTTATTGATGAAGATCAAAGACCACAGACTTGAGGACTTCTGGCACTTCCCTGACCTGTCAGCACAAGCTAGCCCTCTGCCCAACCTCTGAGGCTCAGGCCCACCCATCAAGGCACAAGCCAGCCCAAGTTGAAACGCCTTGAGTTGGTTTTTACCACCAGCAACACAGAGTCCTGCTGTGGCTCTGTGGGTTAATGTGCCAGACTGCAAAGCCTTTTGAACTGCAAGGTTGGTGGTTCGAACTCCCCAGCTGCTCCTT
>NW_006415346.1:4354-4975 GCF_000296735.1 Chrysochloris asiatica | reverse complement strand
CACTCAACATTTCTCAAGCTGGGGGAACTGAAGAAAAAACTCAAGCCTTGAATTGCTTTACTGAAAGATTTTCTATGGTTCATGTTCAACCATTTCAAGAGGTAGCATATGATCAACAGCCAATTATACTGAAAGAGGAAGTTCTAGGTGCATTGAAGGAATTGGCAAAGAACAAGGCACCAGGAATTGATGGAATAAAAATGGAAATCTTTCAAGAAAGTGATGCAGCACAGGAGGCACTCACACATCTATGCCAAGAAATTTGGAAGATAACTATCTGGCCAACTGATTGGTAGAGATCCATATTTGTGCCCATTCCAAAGAGAGGTGACCCAACAGAATGCAGAAATCATCAGACAATCTCTTTAATATCTCAAGCAAGTAAAGTTTTACTAAAGGTAATACAAAAATGGCTGCAAGCATACATTGACAGAGTACTTCCAGAGGTTCAAGCCAGATTCAGAAGAAACCATGGAATGAGGGATATCATTGCTGATGTCCGATGGACATCAGCAGAGAATATTCTCTTGGCTGACAGCAGAGAATATCAGAAAAATGTTTACCTGTGCTTTATTGAATACTCAAAGGCTTTTGATTGTGTGGATCATGACAAGCTATGGA
>NW_006415346.1:0-1369 GCF_000296735.1 Chrysochloris asiatica | reverse complement strand
GTTAAATATAATATTTCTTATGAACATTCTAGGACATTCACAAAATGTAAGGAATGGAAATTTTTAAATGGCCTAGTTCCTGAAAATCAATACTTCCTACTGAAGGGCAGAAATAATTTTCTTCAAGTAGGTATTAGAAAGACTTTCTGACACACCAGATTCAGTACCTTTGTGGTGTCCTTAAAATTGTCTCAACACTGGGTGAGGTAAAGAAATAGCACTGAAACTTTTTTGTGTCCTAGACTCTAGCATAAAAATATAACTTGTACCAAAATTCATCAAATATTTCATAACTGTATATAATTTTAATAGTATAAAACTAATGTTCAAATACTCTCTACTGAAATTTTAGAAGAAACCAGTACAAGTAAAATAACATATAGCAACATACTCAACTTTTAATTAATACTGAAGTAGCAAACATTATCATTTTATTCCTTTTTTTTTTTTTACCATGTTTGTTTTTAAAGATATTTAGCTTCTCATCTATAACAAAATGCCACAAAATAATTTGCTTTGTTTACTGGAATGTCAGAAAAACATATAATCATAAAGGAGTGAAAGTATTTATACTAGATTACTGAGCTATAATTTGAAAGATGAAATCAGCCACAGAGAATAAATAACACTTGGAATAAACATAAAAAGGGTATCTTTTGTCCCATCGCCTTAATTTAGATGTAATGAACTTTTAAAATTAGGAGTATCAGCTGGTACCAGCATTTTCACTGCTTTACCAACAGTTGTAGCGACGTTTCAATCCATATAACTAGGCCAATAACCAATCAATAGTTAGTTACTAATTGATTAAATATGGTTCAATAGTCAAACAATCATGCAGATGTTATCTCAGAGAATAAGATCTCTTGCTCTTTGTTAAATTTTTAACAAGGTTACTGTCACAAAATAAATTCCTAAACTAGCCAGCATAATGCTACCATTAGATGAAAAGATAATCAAAGAATCGTATCAATTATTTACCACAAAGTTGTACAATATGATGGGAACATAAGGACATCAATTATTGAAGCATTAATATTATAATTTTAAAGGATATGTGATGACAATGTCTACAAATAAGATACAAAACATAAGCTAGAGTGAAAAAATAAATAAAAAGCCCTTAACAAGGTATCTGAAAACACTAGTTATGTTGTTATTGTTGTTATGTGCCATGGAGTCGGTTCCGATTCAAGTGACCCTATACAAGGTTTCCAAGGTTGTCAATTTTTATGAAAGCAGAAAGCCTCATCTTTCTCCCGCGGAAAAACTGGTAGTTACGAACTGCTGACCCTGAGGTTAGCAGCCTGATTCGTAACCACTATACTACCAGAGCTCCTTAAACACTAGTTATTGTTCCACCAATTAC